>NW_001884563.1:242466-301059 GCF_000146915.1 Parastagonospora nodorum SN15 | reverse complement strand
TTCAGAGGTTGATGCGGGGCAGAATGCAGTCGGTGTCGCTGATAGAAGGATTGGAGGCAACAGCTGGAAGATGCAGCGGGAGATGCGCCAGAAGAGGATGCATTGGCAGCGCTTGCGAAGGGGCTTGGGGGTTTGAGACTGGAGCAAACACAGTCAGTCGATGAAGTCAAGACAAAGAAGAAGGGCCGGCCACGAAAAGCACCATGCGGCCCCGACGCAATCGAGACGAAGGAAAACCAGGAACCGCAGGACGACCGTTCAGAGGAGGCAATAAAAGCTTCGGCAGAGGAAGATCACATCAAGGTACTGCAGCCAAAGGAGGCACCGCGCACGCAAAAACCCAAACGGCGCATAGCTCTCGAAAGCTGCACGACGAACATCCAGCCGACCAAAGACGTGCACATGTTAGAACCCCGTAGTAACAAAAAGAAGACACCTAGGACTGCGGTCACTCCCGATTCGTCGCCTACGAGGAGACGGGAGCCCAGATCGCGAACGAAACCCAAGACTTCTTCGCCGCGCCGAAAACAACTTGCCACGCCTGAGCCAACACCAGAACCAGATGATGTCTACACTGCATACGTCTCTCCGCTTCTATCACTCAGCTTCGGAAAGAAAGCAGTCCCTTTCGAAGACTGGTCGTCCGAGCTTGAACCACACTTTGAGATCACCAAAATTGCGGAAGCCTCGTTTTCGGAAGTTTATCGACTCTCTGCGCGCAGCTCAACAAATGCGACAGGCCAGGAGTCAGTCCTCAAAGTTGTCGCGCTGAAGACTCCACCAGATGCGCCACTCCCTTGTCAACTCCAGACGCGAGCGATTAGAGATCGTGAAGGTCAGGTGGAGAAAGAGATGGCTGAGCGCGAAGAGAATGACCAGTGGAAGTCTGAGGTTGGCGACGTACTTTCGGAGGTTAAGCTTCTCCAGAACTTGAACCAGATTCCAGGCTTTACCAACTTCCGCGATCTTACAATTCTGCAAGGACGACCATCGACAGCATTTTCCGATGCGTGGAAAGCATGGAACAAGTCAAGACCACGCGGCAAGAAGAGCGAGTTCCCTGATCCTAGTAAGAAGGCCAGCTATGACGACACTCAGCTTTGGGCGATAGTAGAGATGCAAGACGCTGGAACCGATTGTGAGAAAATTATGGAACATGGTGGGCTGGGATCAGTGTGGGAAGTTTGGGATGTTTTCTGGGGGGTTTGCCTGAGTGTGGCAAAGGCAGAAGAGACATGCAACTTCGAGCACCGCGATCTACACATGGGGAACATCTGTGTACGTTCATCAAGAGCTGGAGGCGATGTCACCAACGCCACTGTGAAGGACCCGATACGACGTAAGTTTAGGTTTTCTGGCCTTGAGACAACCGTCATCGACTATACTCTATCTCGCGCGGACATTCTGCCATCTTCAGATCGCCGGTCGTCCTCATTATCCCTCGGTACTCCAACCTCCCCGTCGTCGAATCACAGTGTCGATGACCCAGACGTCGCATGGCTTGATCTTGACAAAGACCCCGCAATCTTCGAAGGCGATGCATCCGAGGAGTATCAGTACGAGATATACCGATATATGCGCGGTGTCGCACTCTACAACAACCCCCTGCAAAACGAACCTGCGCCTGCTGAGAATATATTCGCACCCCGACGCTCGCCACGCAAGAACACGCACATTCGTTTCGACGAGTCTGAGTCACCGCGCCGATCGCCGCGCAAGACAACCGTCCCTGAACCTGTACTCCAGCCCGTCTGGAAACGCTTCCACCCCAAGACGAACCTTGTCTGGACGCATTTCCTGCTGCACAAACTGCTCAACCACCTCGCCGATTCCGGCAACACACCAGATCAGTTCTCACCCCAAGACACCATGGAAAACGTCGACAGCGACGAGGACCCGGCGAAAGTCAAGAAGAAGGCCCTGAAGCTGCACAGCGTGTTGAAGCGGGTTAGTGAGCTCTTGTGTCCAGTTGCGCTGGGTAGGGAGGAGAGTTTGGGTAGCGTGAAGGAGTTGGTTGTTTTAGCGCTCGAGGAGAGGTGGCTTAGGGTGGCGGATGTCGCGGCGTGAAGTGGTGTTTACGTTTGAGATGCATTTCTAGGCGTTTTTGGAACGGCATTTGCATAGCGGTATCGGTTACGAAGTACATGACTTTAGACTCAAATGACGCATTTTATTCTCGAAATTGTTCACGCAAGTGTGATTTTTTGCTTTTTTAAAATTTGTAAGGATACCCCCCTTTTGCTTCTAGGTTGGTGGTCCTGTATATCTCCATAAACATATTGTATGTCTTTCCACGTCTACCTCCCCAGTCCATCCATCCCCACGTCTCACCACATTCTACCCCTCCCTCTCATAATTCATCCGCGCCTTCTGCAGCGGCGACTCGTCGCCCAAAATATCGTCCTCGCTCCGCCGCTTCCGCACAATCGGCCCAAGAGGCGTCGCAGCACCAAATTCAATAGTCGCCCGAGGTCCGATAGTGATGTGCCATGGCGGCGATGGGGTGCTCTGGTACGACGATGGACTCGCTGCGTTTTGAGCGGGAGTCTGTGGCATCCCAACGTCCTCAGTCGCAGGTGTCGATTCCACGGTGGTGTCTCCATCGACCTTGCCATCGGCATTGGATTCCGAGTCCTTCAGCCACATCTCTTCACCGCTGAAAGCATCCGAGTTTTTCCTTGATTTCTGAGACGGCGATTTGTCGTGCGGCGGATCCTGCTCGCTGGAGCGCTTGCGCAGGATTGGGCCGAGACTGCTCTGTGGTGATGGAGAGGGAGATTGTGTCGAGACGTGTGGCGAGATGGTTCCGTACGTCGAGCATGTGGGCGTAGAGGGCATGTGTTTGTCTGCCTCCATCTTCGTATCGCTGTTGAATGGAGGGGCGGACGCGTCGACCTCCTCGCTCGACTCGACCAACGTCTCTCTATCTTCCCTGTCATCGTCGTCGTCACCAAAGTCACAGGTAAAGGTCCTACCAACAGTGTCTGGTTTCGGCTTCGGGGCCGGCTGGGTGGCCTCTTCGGATGGTACCTGAGCGCTCTCTTGCGGGACTTCGTTGCACTCCCAGTCATCGTCATCGCCAAGTGGATACTCGCAACGCAAGGCAAGGGCGATAGCCTCCTTGGAAGTCAGAGAAGGCCTATCAACATCGACAAACTTCTCGTGCTTGATCCAGATGCTGTGCGCTGGTTCGGACGCTGGTAGTTTGCTGCCATCTGCGTCTGCTGAAGTCCGTCCTTCATCTGGTGATGTAGCGGTTTCTTCGTCAAGAGGGACCTCTTCATACAGAGAGTATTGCTCCATGAAAGCCGTAAGAAGCTTCTCTTTTTCGAGCTTCTGCTTCTCGAGCTTCTCCCGGTGCATAGCCTCCCGCACTGCTTCCTCGGCGGCAACGTGTGGAAGTAGAACGTTCGTGACGAGTACCGTGAGGTTACGCTGCCCCATAATTTTCGGCAGCTTGTCGTTGGCGAATGTGGCGTTCGACATAGCCAGGCGCGCACCGAAGTCGCGTTGTCTCATCGGGAAGTCGTAGAGCGCGGATCCAGCATTATTTCGCTTGGCCGGAACGTATTGAGACGTGACCAATTCTATCTCAACGAGTCGCTTGGCCTCTGTCTCACTGCAGCTGATGATATGTGCACCATCCTCTTGTCGCTCGTTGAGGTAGCCGTGTTCCGCTGCGCGCTGAGGTGCGAATCCATGTCGCTCGACGAACACCGATTCTGCGATGTCTCCAAAGAGAGACGCGATGGCCTCCTCGCTGTCTCCACTACCCGCATCTCCAACGATGTATTCGCCGATAGAGCTGAGCTGGCCCGCACGCCCAGCTGCTCGGGCGGCCTTCTTCTCGATGAAGTGCACTAAATCCTCGAACATGCGTCGAGGTACGCGTCGCTGCATATAACATACAAGTGTATTGATCGAGTCCTACAATCCAGGAGCACTTGCATGAAGAGTTCGTCGTACTTTTTGCGGCCTGGTTCAAGGAGAGTCCCGTTCAAGTTCAGTCGAGTAATGTCATTGTTCATCGACACCTCGAAGTCCTCCGCGATCTTCTCTGCCTTTTTCCCGCTCTCTTCGATTGAATCGCGCAGTTTTGCAATCCTGTTCTCGTCCTCTTGGTTGTAGGTGTCGAAATCAAGGTCCTCTTGTAGGGCCTGGCGGTTCAGTCCTCGCAGAATCCAAAGAACTCATGGACAGCAGCAATCTCGTTATCCTGCGGTATGGGCAACGGGTGACAGCATGCAGGCGCCACGTCTAAACCCTGGTAGCAGGACCGTTGTAGTTGCTTCGCGATTGGTTTGCAGAAGACAGTATTGATCGCATCTGTTAGGAGCTTGGTATGACCACAGTCTGCGTACTTTTGTAGCGTGAATTGGCACATGATGTTCCGCGGTGTATCGGTTAGTTCGAAATGTAGATGAGGAGGTAAAATGCGTAGTTAACAAGGAAAGTGAGGGCGCTGATCGGGGTACGGAGAGTAGAGGCGACCAGCGTCGAGTAGGGGTTGATGTGAGTTGCGGTGGAAGTGAGCGATGTTGGTTGATCCAGCAGGTGGTGAGCTGTTTGTGTCAGCACAAAGGGTCGTGATAAGGACGAGCCACCGTTGTTTGCGTAGCGCCTGGACTGGGGTATAGTGAAAGCACCCAGGCATCGTGACCGATTATCCCGTACGAAGTGGCGCGTGTGCCTGTACGCCTGCACAGTGCGAGTCTATGAGCTGGTGCCTCTAATTAATCACTCAGGAACTGCGAGTCTTAGTATTCATGCATTTGCTCAGTGAGATCTTGTGTTCGGTGCGTATCGAGTGTCATTGTGACTGTGTACAATGCTGCCTGTCCAACACTCGCTGAGACTGGACCTGTGCTGTTCAGCGAGACTTTCGACCTCCTGGCCCTGGCAAAAATACTGTGCCAGGATGTATAGAAAGAAGAAAAGTATGTCGCATTTATAAATCGAAAGAATAAGATAAACACTTGGGAAGTTTTGTAGATACTTTTATGATACTTTCCTTGGCTCATAAAGGTCTGCCACACCGAACGAACGAAAATCTTGTCCCTCTATTTGTTCAATTCATTCAACTTCTTTGCGTGATCAAACACCAGCTTCTGCGCCTCTGTATTCTCCAAAAAGATCGTGAATCCGTCGTCGTGGTTCTTGCCGTACGAATATCCGCCGTACCCAAATTGCCAATACATATCTGGCATCTTCTCCTTCAAGCTTGTCTCTTGCCAGATACCGAGCACCTCAGAACGAGTACGGTTGCTAGTTTTCCCGGTATACTCTATTCTCTTGTCATCGGTTAACCAGCCGTACTCTTCGTGCACAACAGGTTTTCCAGCCTTACGAGCCGACGCAGCGTGGTCTTTGATCCATTGTGTAGTCCATTCAACTGTCTTGGACCACCAATCCGGATATGAATGAAACACACCAAAGTCGATGTTCTTCAGAGTCAGTTCTTTGTCAAAATCCCCGCCGTCGTAACCATTGTAGAAACCGTCGTCGGACTTGATGTTGAAGCCTCCCTCGCCACCCCAAGTGACCATGTGGTGGGGATCAATGGACTTGACAAATGTGCTCATCTCATCAATCCATGCCGTGATCGTGTCGGGTGTACAAGCGGTGCTGCGAGGAAGATTACGGACAGCATCTGCACCACAGCGAGGCTCGTTCGCAAGCTCCCAGGCGAAGATGCTCGAAGAGTTGGCATACCGCTTGACCATTTGACCAACGTAGTTCTTATATGCAGCCTTGATCTTGGGATCCCGGTAGAACTGCAGGTTAATGATTAACATCATCCATGGGTTCGGACCGATCAACTCACGTCGTCGTGGTATTTTCCGCCGAGCTGGACAGTGTATACGTCCATGCCGCCATAATCTGCCCAGTTGTTCGTGAGCGCAACTAGGAGCTTGACTCCGGTTTTCTGGGCAGCTGAGACTACCTTGTCGAATGGCGTGAGGTTGATCTCAGACTTGCCATTGTCCCATAGCTGTAGAACATTTGGACTTGGGCCAGCACCTTCGCCGCCATATTTTGGAAGACCACCAAGAATTGAGGTACGGTTGCGATCGTTGAAACCCCACGTGCGCATAACATTCAGCCCAGCTTTCTTCGCGGCAGCAAGACCTTTTTCGACATCGGAAGCGAGCTGAATAGCGTTAATGGAGATCAGCCATCTAAGGCTCTTTAGAAGATCTTACGTCGTTGAATGGGAAGTAGTACGCATTGCTCCCAGCGAAGTAGAAGTTCTTTCCGTCGAGCTTGAATACTTGGCCTTCACGTGTCACAAACCCTTTCGGGGCTTTCTTTGCAATAGCTGCGGCTGAGACAGTAGAGCTCAGCAAGAGAAGCTGAACAAAATCAAACCGCATGTTGAATCTCGACTACTGTAAAGTCTCCTGATAAATCGACATCGTCTCCAGAGACCGTGAAATGTGCACATATGTATTCTCGAAAGTTCAAATGACGATCACGCTACACCAAATTAATCACGGAGCAAGTGCTTACGAGGACTGTCTTGTGCGATAATATACACATCTAGAGATAGATTGGAACTACGGGAGCCATCGGTGGTGTACAAGGTCTGATTGGCGCAATCAGGCTAATAATGGCCCCGTGATATGGAGCCATCTTTCTAGAACAACGCTACATTCGGTCTTCTGCCAGATAATTTACATAAGCCAAGCGTATGGTATTGCAGTCCTGCAGTTGTTGTGAAGCCAAGATGCTGCCCGTGAAACTCTTGACGCGGATATTGGGGAGCCAGAGTAGGACACGGAGAGGGTTCATCCGGCACGTGGAGCTGAGTGGCGTTACCTAATTGATACGTGAGCGCGAACTGGAAATGTGGCTTGTAAGTGATGTAGTGTTGATGAAGCTGGAATACGAACACTATGGAGTTGTGTCGTGTGGGCTGACGAGCGCGCCAAAAGGTGTGGTGCTAAAGATGTTCAATATTGACAATAGCTTTTTGTTTCCGTGTTTTTTTTCCTTAGTAGATCCTTTTTTTCAGGTTATCTAGATACGTATAGATAGTTACGATGAAAAGCGATCAATGTGGTAGCATATCTATCAACCTGAAGCTGTACACACACGATTCCCGTCGAATTACAATTCTAGTGGCACTGTGCAGGTGTGTAGCTTCAGGCTATGTGATGCCAATGTGTCATTTACGTTGTACTTGATAAACTGCAATGCAATAGCCGCAAAGAAGACAGTAACCGTGGTTCTCAATTTTTTTTATGCATGCATCACAGCAATTCAATCGACTCAGCAGACTTGATATTCCAGCTCTTCCTTCCTTCAACTCTTCACCCCTATTCAACTCACCCGGTATATCCCAACTGACACTGCGTCCCATTCATAGTGCAGTACGGCATCTGCACTGGCTCCGCCCCCACCCCCCTCGCCACCAACCTCTCCCTCATCTCGCCCAGCCTCGGGCTCGCATCAATCTGGCTGCGATTCTGCCCCATCTCATCTTTCGCGCCGCTCCACAGAATCTCCCCGACCGCTGCCGCGCGCGGCCACACCATGCGGTCGACGTTAACAGGGTCGGTCATTTCCGCCCACATGTGCGCCTCGCCGCCGAGTACCAGGTGCTGTTTGTCAGCTGGGATGCCGGCGAGTGGGTCGTAGGAGTAGATGAGGCGCCAGTTGTGGAAGGGCGCGCAGTAGTCGTTGTAAGGCCAGAAGCCGGCGGCTGAAGAGGGGGCGAAGTCGAGGAATTGGCCTTTGCCGCAGTCGAGGTACTAAGGCAAAAAGACATTAACCTCAAAACCATTCCAGAAAAAAATTGATGCGTGATGGGGGAAAGTGGGAGGCCGGATTTCTGGACGTACCCAATAATTATAATTCCCAACAAGCACCTTATGGCCCTTATCCACAATGTCCTTTACCGCCTGATCGCTCTGCCAGCTCTGCACTATCACATCAGAGCCTAGGGTCACGTTCCACTCGAGCAACATCTCCTCCCACACAAGCGGCGTCAGCCCCGCAGCGCGCACTTGGTCGTGATTCCTGTCCACGAATTTCTGCATTAGGGGCTGCAGGATAGCCGTATCATTACTCCCCACCGTCTCGTCCAACGTGTACGCATTCTTGTTAACCTCATCCCCGCCCGTGTGGAAGTAACTCGAATACGGCGCCACACGCGGTAGCAGATCCGCGAGCAGTGTGTTGAGGAAGTCGTACACCGCGGGGGAATTCAACTTCAGCGTTCCCGAGGGTGGTTCAGCCGCCCACGTCGACCAATCCGGCTGTTTATTATACGCTGAAATCAGGTCCGGAAACGCATGCCAGATACTCGCTGTGTGGCCTGGCATGTCAATCTCGGTAATCATTTCAACGCCCTGGATGGCTGCGTGGCGCTGGATGTCCGCGAAGTCCTGCGGCGTGTAGACGAGGTCCGGGCGGTAAGCCCCTTTTGCAGCGAGGGTAGGGAGGGAGGGGATGACGAGAGGCCATGATTGCGAGTCGGTGATGTGCAGGTGGAAACGGTTCATTTTGTTGTAGGCGAGCGCGTCGATTTGACGCTTTATGTCTGCGACGCTGAAATAGTTGCGTGAGACGTCGAGGTTTATGCCGCGGTGTTGGAATTTGGGGGCGTCGGAGATTGAGACTGGGGCCAGAGGGGTGTAGACGTGGGTTCCGTCAGAGTGGGCGTAGAATAGCTGGGTGAAGCTGTTCAGGCCGTGGGCTATGCCGATGCTGGAGTTTGCTGAGACGGTCGCTTTGCCATCTTCGGTCAGAGTCAGAGTGTAGGACTCGTCGACTTCGCCAGCAAGGGGTCTTGAGACATTCTCCGGGTCATTCTTGAGCAGATTGATTTTGACTTCAGAAACAGTTTTTCCCGGCGATGGTTCCTCCCAGCCTCTTGGATGGTACTTCCAAGGAACAAAGTTCTGCGTGAAGATTGTACTGTACGCGGACTTGATTGCATAGTCGATAATCTCATCTCCCGATACGGCTTGGCTCCCGTTAGAAGATCGGCTGTCCAATGAAACTTCAGTGTATCGTTTCCGGAGCTTCAAGTGTTCCTGTGTTTCGGACCTATCGTTAGAATTCGATACAAATACAAAAGGTTGTTGATCTGGGTGTTGATCTGCAATTGAGCCTACATTGCGTGTGCCAGAGCCATACCAAAGGAATGAAACACTTTTTTCAATGAACAGTACAGTATTGCCGTGGGTGTAAGAGACGGGCTTCGGCCAAAGGGCTGAAGCAGAAGAGAGGAAGAGTGGAAGGAGTATAATGAGATTCATCTCTAAGTAGCAGAGCAGGGTAATGGATGAGGTAAGAATATATCCAATATAATCCAAAGAGATGGTACAAGGTCTTTGCAGTGCTATATGTATTTACTTCATGCGTGGAAATAAGCGCTATTGGAAGGAAGATTGCACCGAGGGAAGGGGGGCAAATGCAAGCTTTACAAGGGTGTCAGATAAGCAATGAATCATCCAATCGACGAATGGCAGGGCTATACCAGTGTGTTCGAACCTTGACAGAGTGTCAGTGTGGCGAGCACGTGCAATGAGGTGCGGGGAGAGTTGCGCAAATGGCCGGAGCGGGAATGGTGGGGGTTCACGGTCCGGTTGTGACGACGAGATCTTGATGTCGCTACCGACGCGCTGGTAGATACTGACAGCATCTGACATCAGAATTGATGTTCGATATACGAGGTTCTGCCGAAACGACGTCAAATCTGACTGAACATACTTTTACTCCCTCTTCAAGCCGACCGTGCCTGCCTTCTTCAGACCTACCACTGCGATGCACACGCAAACCACCATGTAGCTGAACATCAGCCAGTAGCTCGCTCTGTATCCCTTCAGTAACCCGTCACTCGATTGTTCAAACGCGCCGTCTCCATCGGCTCCAGTGTTTCCGTCTTCTTTGCCCTGTACCCCCAATGCAACAACCTGACAACTGCCCATAGCCAGACTCATCCCAAATTGTGACAATGTGTTGAAGACCGCTCCCGCTAATGCCTGCGTCTCCTCCGGGAGGCTGTCAGAAACGATAATGAGACCGACTGTGTACAGCACGTCTGCTGAGAACGGCGCAAATACTTGTGCCCAAAACGCCATGTACCCATAGTTCCATGTGGGCTTCATAACCGCCATGAACAATGGACTCAGTGCGCATACGACTGCGCTGATGGTGACGAGCCATCGTGCCGGAAGCTTGTGCACGTATATGCCGACGAAGATGTTGATAATGACGCCCGTTGCAAGATTGGGCAGAAGGTAGAGCGATGTGGTGAGGGTGGAGGCGTGTTGGATTTCTTGGAAATAGAGTGAAGAGAAGAGTTCGATAGAGTTGATGACGCCAGAAGAGATGGCGACCATAATGCAGGTGGCCGTGAATGGGGTGTTGCGCCATAGCTTGTTTGGGACAAGGGCAGAGCGGTTGTGCAGAGTACGGTACCGCATCCAGAATGGGAATGCGGTCAGTAATATAGCACTCAGAATCAGGAGGGATAGAGTCAATGGAGTGCGAATGGAGGTCAGGTCAGCGCTGAGGATAGCCAGGACATATGCTAGGATAGCGAGGCCGGAGCTTGAGAGTAGGCCGCCAATCCAATCGATTTCGTTTTTCATCTTCTTCCATGTAGCCTTCGTGCCCTCATGTTGTGTCTTGAGTTTTGGCAGCGTCCAGAGGGCGGCGACAGCGATGGCAAGGGTGCAACTTCCTGAGAGGTAGAAACCGGAGCGCCATCCAGCTTTCTCGATCATAACACCGCTAAGAACGAGACCCATGGCAAAGCCTAAAGGTTGACTGAAGCCTAAGCATGCGAAACCCAAGTTTCGAGCTCTACCAGAGGGGACAGCGCCGGTGATGAGGGCAACAGAAGCAGGGAGGTGCATAGCTAGTGCTATTCCCTGAAGCGCACGAAATGCGACCAGTTGAGCTCCTGTTTGCGAGAAACCGCATACTAGCGAGAAGACACCAAGAAGTGTGATACCGATCAGTTCGATCGTCCTCGCGCCTACGATGTCGGCAATTGAGCCGGCGATGAGTAGAGCAGCACCTGATGTCAAGCCATATACAGACGAAGGCCAGAGATATAGCGAGCGTTCCAGTGAGATCGACCGCGCAATGACAGGTAGACCGACGGTGATGACACCATTTGTGAAGCTAGCACAAAAGCCTGCGAATGCTGGTGTAAAGATGGTGAAGAAAGTACGGATATTGGATGGCTTTTGGGGTTGGTCAGTAGATGAGACCTCAATATCTGAACTGCGGCTCGCGGATGGCGAGTCCAATGAGGTCCTGATCTGTTTGCCGAGCGGGCGAGAGGAGACGTTTGCTGGTGCTTGCATCTCCATAATGTCGGCCGCGAGGACCGTCGCTGTCGTGGTGCTCATCTCTCGAGGTGGTGTAGTTGACGAGCTGAGCGTCCGGATAGATGGCACCTGGGGCTGTTATGTAGGGTCTGCGTACAAAGAAACTAACTAGTGCTGCTACTGGAACTACGCCTTTTGGCGTGTGGAAAAGCTACAACATGCGATGCTTAAGACCTGTAGTGGCCTAGACTGCGCCCTTTGATGGACGCATGTCGACGTTAGTGCTATTTCCGATAGGTCAGTTGCGAGAAAATCATCTCGAGAAGACTTCAGCAGTCGTATCAGCCTGCATCGATGAGACGGAGCCATATATGGTGGGTAGTGTTTTGAGGGTCTTCACGAACGGAGCGCGAGAAAAGAGACTCGCGGTAGTGGTCCAGTCGCGTCGCGCCTATGCACGCATGGCTAGAAAGTAGCGCAGATTGGCTGTGCTCTCGCATCCAACAGCAGAAAAGCGATGAAACGCGGGTTCCACATCAATTCGGCAGTCTGCAAACAGGATTCTGTTAAAAGACCCTTGTCGCTAAATCAGGCGTGGTTGACAGGTTGCGTGGGGGATGCAGGGACGCCGGTTGCCCGTGGCAGCGGTTTGTTTGGGTGACGTCGCGCCCCAACCTCTTCAGTCAGCCACCCGGATTATCTCCAGCCCAGCCCACGACCAGCACAACCATCCACAAGTATCGGGAGCCACAATCCCCCTTCTCCCCATACACCCACTGCTCCATTCTTACGATCATAACCTGACTACATCGCCAGTTGCACTCGTTCACCTCGACCGATACCAACACCAATTCCTGCACCTGCCTGGGTTGCACACGCACACATTCCGCCCGCAATGGCGCCCCATCCCGAGCTCTCGCCAGAAGAGGCGGCTCTCTCGCCCATGGCTATCCGCGACCTCTCGGTGGCAAAGACAATCGTCAAGCGTGCCAACGAGGCCTACGTGCAGCTCGCCTCAGCCGGTGCCAAAGACCCCAACGACCTCAAGGGCCCCGGCTTCCAGGCTCTGTTCGCCCTCATCGGTGTTGGCATGACCCTCACCGCCATTTGGTTCTTCTTCTGGGCTAAGAACGGTGGCTTCAAATTCCGCGGAAAGGACGACTGGGAGGACTACAAATCTACCGTGCTGCGCCGCAAGGGCCCAGACGGCAAGACACTATCCAACGCCACCAAGAGCACCCGTCTAGGCGGAGGCAGTGTTGTCCACGGAGGCAGCTACGGCGCTCCCGAGAGCAGCATTGGCTGGACCGAAGAGACGGCCACCAATGCCGACGTCAACGACTACCGCGATGCTGAAGAGGGCAAACATGGACTTCGTGGCGGCGATGGCCGTCGTGAGCGCAAGGACAAGAAGGGCCGCCGCGACCACACCAACGACTACAACGACCCCGACCTTGGTGCCTACCGTCACGAGAAGGCTGCTCGCGTTGGTGGTCTGAACCGCCAGGCTGACGGCATGTACACTGACTACTCTGGCTCCCAACCCTCTGAACTCGGCTCCAACGTCTCCAGCGCCCCTCTCGTCAAGAAGTCTGAGAAGAACAAGGACCCCAAGAAGGAAGCCAAGGCAAAGGAAATGCGCGCTCGCGAACGCATGAAGAAGGCCAAGGCCGCTGAAAAGGAAGCCAAAGCCACTGCCGCCGCCGACGCCAAAGCCCGCAAGGAAGCCCAAAAGGCCGCCATCAAGCGCGAGAAGGAAGCCTACAAGAAGAACAAGAAGACCAAGTCCGAAGTGGGCTCCGAAGCACCCGAAATGGCTGAAGTCACCCGTCCCCTCACCGAATACACTGGACCCGCCTACACCGAGTACACCGCCCCGTCTGAAGTTGGCACGCCCGAGAAGACACAGCAGAAGCCCAGCGGCCGCCGTGCTCCTCCCTCTGCCGCATACTCCTTCACCACGGGCGACGACACCAACACCGTCTACTCCGGAGCCTACACTGATGCCACTCCCCCTCGCAACGAGACTAAGCGCACCACCAAGACCGAACGCACCGTCCCGTCCACCATCTACTCGAACGACCAGGAATCCTCCTACTACTCCGACTACCGTCCCAACGCCGACCCCACCCTCTACGCCTCCCGCACGGCAGACCGCACTTCGCGCTCCGCCTCGCGTCCCCGCCCTGCTGGATCGCGCTCCCGTCCTACATCCCAGTCGCCCGTCAAGAAGTCCCGCCCTTCATCTACTGCGCGCCCATCGCGCTCGGGATACGCGCCCGCTCCCGCTTCCGACATCTTCACCATGACCAACGGCGAGGCGCAGGGCCACATGAGCTACCCGTGCCACATCCCCGGTCTCTCGACCGCCGGCAGTGTCGCGGTGAGCGATAGCGTCAGCCAGGCTGGTGCAAAGAGGGGAGGACGCGACGTCATGGCGGGATACAGGCGCGGTGAGATTAGGGCTGTTGGCCGGAGGGACAGTTTGAGCGATAGCGATTAGACGACTGTGTATATCTGACTTTGATGGTTTGAGCGAAATTGGGCATTTGACTGGCGTTTTTGGGTATTCAACTGGGCAGCGAATTTTGACGATGAGAATGTACAGTGTACAGCAGAAAGCGGAGGATATCCAACGAAAGTATGTGGACTGGGGAAGATAGACATGAGTCACGGAATCACAACAAACACAACACAACTTTATGTAGCAAAATACCACACACACACAAGCAATGGCAAAACATCACGAATCATCGTCTGTCCACATGACATGTATAGAAAGAGCACATGCAAGATTTCAAAAGAATCGAAAAGGGTATATATTTCATCAGCCTGTGCTCTCCTCCATTCCATTCGATCGCATAGCTATAATCCCGACAAGACTAACAAGGCGGGGAAAAGAGATGCATAAACATACACTGGGGATATTGGAACATTGAAGACCTCGTTTCAGGGGGGGAATGATGGTAGGGCGGGGGATGATAGTGATGGCGTGAACTTTTCTGTAGTGGTGGTGATGCAGGAACGTATGTAGACGTGTTCCTTTGGGGGTCTTGGAGGTGGGGAGATGGGTAATATCGCCTTTTTCAACGGTCTATTGCAGACCGTGAGCGATGTTGTCGATTGATTGGTTACTGACGCTAGTCAATGACCTTTGTAGAAAGGTCTTAGATGTGCGTTTACAACTCGTCCTTGACGCGCTGAGTGGCCTGGGTGGCGGCGCTGCTCACTGTGCTGGCAACACCTTCGGCGCCCTTGGAAGCCTGGGCGTAGATTTCGCTGATGCGGGAGTTGGCAGCTTCGACCGCGAGGGCGATTCGGCTGCTGGCAGACTCCATGGCGCCCTGTTCAGGTCCGTAGATGGCAGAGCTGGCGGCGGATGCGACCTTGGAAGCTTGCTCGCTAGCAGCAGAATATGCGTAGTCTGCATTCTCGCTGGCAACCGATGCAATGGACGAGTACACATTACCTGCGCCGCTGGTGGCTGAAGCAACGTAATCTCCTGCTGTGGGAGTGCCGAAGATTGCCTGACTAATAGCCTGCTGTGCGCTAGCTGCGGCAGACGTGAAACTATCCTGGGCCTGTTGGGTGCCGTAGACCTTCACGCTGATCTGTGACTGTATCGAAGAGTACGCGCTCGCGACAGACTCGCTAGCCTGCTCAGCCGCACCCTTGGGTGTACCGTAAACGGCGATGGAGGCACTGTCCACAGCGGCATCGAGCTGTGCGCTGGCCTGGCTCAATATGGTCTCAATGGCTGCAGGCGGTGTGAAGATGGAGCTAACAACCGATGATGCAGAGGAGTAAGCATCCGCGGCGTAGGAACTGGCGGCATCGAAATTGTCCTCAGCATATGACTGCACGGATTGAACAGCAGCTGGGACACCGGTATAGTATGCCGAGGACAAGCGGACCATGATGCTCTCAGTGAATGCGGGCTCCTTGCCGATGACAAGCTCTGATATGAGCGCCGAGACATCGGCATACTGCTGAGCGGCAGCGACAGTGGCTTGAGCACCATAGGCACCGGCCTGCGAGTACACAGATTCTGCCCAAGGTGTGGGTTTGCCTGAGATAAGTCAGTAATCAATTCCTGCAGAAGGAAGCGCGAACATGAACGCGTGTTAGACAGAGTTGGAACACATCACCGCATTCAATACGCGATGTTTGCGTGAAAGTGGCGCAAAGTGCTCTACAACTCCCTGGAAGGAAAGTAAATTTGGGAGCGTACCGTAAACTTGATCGCTGGCTTTAGCGATGAGGCTCTCCCAATTGATGCTGGCCTGGGAGGCGACTGACTCGGACCATGGGGTCTCAGTGCCAACTACACCCGAGCTTACTTGGGAGGCGATAGATTGAGCTGAGCTTGATACTCCAGATGCCAATGATGCTGCGGATGCCGAGGCTACAGACGCCAGAGATTCCACGGTACCTTGCTGAGAGCCATACACCGCGCTTGATGCAGCACCAACAAACTCTGAGTAGCGTGCATGAGCCAGTCCGATGGCCTCGTAGTACTGACGCGATGCGCCACCAGTGGGTTGGCTGAACTGGGCAGAAGCTTGACTTAGGCCATCCGACAGGCGAGACGACGCAATGGATGAGACTGACTCGAAGTAGCCCTGTGTAGGGCCAGCCGCGTAGCTCTTCACAGAATCGGTGTATTGCAAAGCCGCGGATAGACGCTCGCTTGCAACATCAACAGAATCGCTATACGCCTTCTCGAAGTATGACAGCAGCGATTCATGGGCGGGTTTCGGTGTACCAGAGGCAAGAACGGAAACCTGCGATTTGGCGTTCTCGTACTGTTCGCTAGCCAGACGCAGTGCGTCGCTGTAACGAGAGCTTGCCTAGAACATATAGTCAGCATCGCACTTAGGTAGACCAAGAGCACTCCACGACAACATTATCTGCCTTTGCTTCGCAAAAGTGTCGTGGAGATACTCAGGCACGTTCGAAACACATACCTGAACTTGGACTGTGTGAATGATTGCTGTTGGGGTCGGAGTGCCATACATGGCGTAGGAGGCGGCGGTGACGGCCTGGGCAAATCGCTCCGATGCAACGCTGGTGGCACTTTCCACGACTGGCTGCTGAGTACCGTAGAGCACGCTGGAGGCAGCTGCTAAGGCCCTCTCATATTGTTCACTGGCCAGAGAAGTGGCGGATTCGACGGTTCCTTGGGTCTTGGTTGCACCTAGAAGGGCCTCGCTGACAGCACGGCTCAATTCTTCTGCACGGTCTCCAGCATCTGCGACAACATTTTGCAGCTTCCTGGAGTACTTCGCGACAGTATCATCGTCGTCGTCGCCGTCGTCGAGAGGCTCATCGAAGATGACCTGTTTGGCTTCCGCGAGGATTTGAGCGTTGGCTCCACCAAAAACCTTCTTTGGCGACTCGTACGCCGCAGAAGCGGCGCTTGAGACCGACGAGGCCACACTCTCGGCGATGGGCGTTTCGCTACCCAGGAGCGCCTCAGAGGCCTGAGATGACAGCGATTCGATAGAAGAAGCGGCACTCTCGCTCAGAGGTGTTGATGAGCCCTGAATAGCCTCAGAGGCTCCAGAGGACAGGCTGCTTGCTGCCTCGGACGCGTGCGATGGTGCAGCCTGGATAGCCTCCGAGGCTTGAGATGAGGCAGAGCTAATGGCGGAGGCGACGCTTTCGCTGATGGGCGTTGATGAGCCCTGGATAGCTTCAGACACCTGAGATGACACCTGTTGCGCAGCCTTATACACACGAGCTGGTACAGGCTTATTCGAAAAGTCATCAGTAGCATCGTTAGCCCACAGTTTCCACTTCGCGACGTCCTTTAAACGGATGAGCTCGCTGACCATCCTGGTGGAGGCTTCCATGGCCTCGTCCTCAAGCTTCTTGGCCTCCTCGTGAGCTATGCGGAGTCCGTCGTGTTGCGAGCCAACAGCTTCAACTTCAGCTTGCCACTCATCAAGGGTAGTTCTCAGCTTGTGGTAATTTTGCCAGTCCTGGTAAGTGACGCCATCGAGCCAAGCCCAGCGCATGCCTACCTCCTGCAGACCAAGACCATGGATCTTGTCAAGCACTACAACAGTGCTTTTGACGGCTGCCTTCACCAGAGAATCAGTCTCTTGATCGTAGTTGGCTTTCCAGGCGCGGACATCCTGAGCCCTCTCTTTTACCGAGAGACCCAGTTCACGTGTCTTCGCGCTGCATTTCGCGTGCGCCGCCTCAAGGTCCTCGTCCGTAGCATCCTCGGGAACTGACTCTACAGTACGCTTGATGAAGCTCTTGAGGCTCGCGACGGTCGAGTCGGCAGTTTCTTCCAGCTTTACGACAAGCGCGCGGCCATGGCCCTTGACACCACTCTCGACCTGTCGTTTTGTGATTTCAGCAACGCGCTGCTCCAAATCCTCGGAGCCCTTGTCGGCAGCCGTGGCAAACTTCGTCTGCCACTTCCGTAGATCTTCGTTGAGCATCTTCTTAAGCTCTTCGCCAGTCGGCTGGGACTTGACAGGCCTTGTAGCAGACGGTTTGGTTTCAACCCCGTCAGAGGCCGTGGAAGAAGACGGATCAGCTCCAAAGAGGTCGTCAAACACGCCCCAGCCGGACTTGGTGGTTGGAACTGGCGCAGCTTCGGAAACTGTCATAGCGGGTGCCTCTGTGGTGGACTCGGTAGTGGTGGTGCTGTAGCAAGTTAGGAGGGGTACATAGAGGGCACCCTCTCGCTCGAAGACTTACAAGTCAGACTCGATGCTATTAACGACAGACTCAACCTTCTTCTGATCACGGTAGCGTCCCAAGCGTTCGGATATGCGAACCAGTTGCGGCTCGACATTGTCTCCGTACAGCACGCGCACCTGAGGCCATACAGTCCTCACCAGGAAAGCAAAGGTCGCGTCCTTGACCGAGCGAACATAGGGGAACACGTAGTTGACGACCACGTGGTGACCGTGTGTATGAGCCTTGCGCATATAAGGCAGGGAAGCCTCGTACGCGGGCAAAACCGATAGGTGGTAAATCTCTTCCAGGCTGGCCTTTGCCTGGTCGTAGTAGGGCGCAGCAGCGTCAGAGGCAGTTTTGACGTGAGGTCCAAGATACAGGTCGTACTGGCCCTTGACTTTGTCCTGGACCGTCTGTAGCTGAGGTCGGACTGACTTGTCCCACTGTGCGTTGGAATACTTCTTCGCTTGCTCGACCCTATGTGCGCCATAGGTCGCGTATTTATCGGCAGTGAACTTCGCCGCTGGGGTGTAGACCTGCTTCTCGAATCGGTCGGCGTACGGCTTGGCCTTCTCGACGTACGGCGCTGCATAGGTCTGATAGTAGGGATCTAGGTATGGGGCGGCGTAGGAGCGTGCTTGCAGGTATGGCGCACACACTCGAGGCGAGGAACCGTCCAGTTTTGTCAAAGACGATGGGCACCTAAAGGCCATGGTGATGATGAGATACCATGTCACCAGCCTGAATATCTGTCAGCATACTCTGCAACACGCAAGAGAACGTCCATGGCCTCATCAAAACGAAATTGGTATCTCTCTTGGTATTAGATCGCGTACCTTGCGACTATGCTTGTGACAGCGCCCGTCATGGTTCTCCGTGGTTTCCTTGATCGTATGGCTAAGGATTGTGACTTGTCGGCGTTGCCATTGATATGTGCTGTACCGTTCAACGCCCCATTCGGCGTAGACGTCGCCTTCTTAGGCTTTTTGGCCCGACCGTTGGCCTGGGCAGCCATTGTCTGGCAGCGGCTGCTCGCGTGTTTGTCTATGTATCGCGGTGACGTGCGTGGACGTTCAGTATTGCCTGGAGGGTGTCAGCGAGCTATCAGCAAGAACCCAAGGAGTTGGGCATACGTTAAATGCGCGTCTGTCTGGCAGGTAACAAGTGTTTGCAGCGCTGGCTCGTGAAAGATGGCACTGGTGTTGAGGGCTAATAATTCGATCGCTCGCCTGGAGTTCTGCGCAACCGAGCCAGGCACGTCAGTGATGTAATCGCACGTGCGAACGCGGGAAGAGCAACGAGAACAAGGCAACGAAAGCTTGCGGCACAGCTTGATAGGCTGGGATTGTGTCAAGGTCAGATGTGGGCGCGAGGCCAGATATTTGTTGAGATGTGTGTACGACTGGACGGGTGGCCATCACCTCACAGTCCAGGCTGCTTCGCGACGTGCTTCAGATAATGCCTGTCGGGTCGCTCTTGCCAGGGTCTCGCGTGCTCCTGCCGTGCACCATCTTGTGCCGACGTGTCCAGGATGTATACGCGCGCATGAGACTTTTGGTTCAGCGCCCGCAAAACCCTTGAGGGCCTACAGGGCGCACTAAGAAGATATTGTCCATAAGTTATCAGACATATTTCATTATTATGGCGCGAGGAAGACGGGTAGAAGCTCTCGGTGCCAAGAAACCAACTCCGGCAGCGGCGACCCGCCCGTGGACATCACCACCTCCGCGCTGGCGCCGCGTTTGCACCGCCGACCAACACCTCGTTGCGCCTTCTCTGTATACATACCATTCACCCTATCTGGCACCTAATACTACGCCTTCACGACCCACGCCGCTCACCGTCGTATTCTATACCGACCCACGCCTCGCCGTACAAAATAGCTAGCAGCTCCGCGGTCCCTCTACATGCCTTCTTGAATCACCCCAACCGCGGACCTCCGCCCACACCCCCAACCAATTTCTTGCCACCGCAACACATCAGCCTAGGTCACGACCTGGCAGTCCACCAAATATGGCGACGGACGACGCTGTATCCGCGCATGCGCACCGTCTCGATGAAGTGCACGACACAGTTATTGAAGCCACCGACGCGTCCCTCACCCATGAAGAAGACGACCCCAGACCCAAGACCGCCGACAAAGAAGACGCAGACTCATGCCGCATATGCCGTGGTGAGGGATCTGTGGACGAGCCTCTGTTCTACCCGTGCAAGTGCAGTGGCAGCATCAAGTATGTCCACCAGGAGTGCCTCATGGAGTGGCTGTCCCATACACAGAAGAAGCATTGCGAGCTGTGCAAGACTTCGTTTCGCTTCACCAAGCTCTACCACCCAGGCATGCCGAACCGCATCCCGACCGCCGTCTTCATGCGCCGTGCCGCCCTGCACGTCGTCAACATGTTCCTGACCTGGTGTCGGGCGGTACTGGTCGCTTGCGTCTGGCTGCTCGTCCTTCCGTGGTGTATGCGCGTGGTCTGGCGAAGCCTTTTCTGGGTCGGTGACGGGGGATGGTCGCATGACATGTACTTGGAGTCGACAGAGGCAGTAGAGAACTCCAGGCTCACTTCCTTCAACATGAGTGCCTTTCGCGCTCCAGCCGACAAGATCAGCACTGCTGCTAACGAGAGCCGCTCATCGTCGGATTCTTTCCTCTCGGTGCCATTCGGTTCCTATAACGCATCGGCCCCCGAGCTTGCCGTCTGGACTTTTACTAAGCGCCTGCTCTTTGGCTTTCCATTGCCACTCGCGTCCCTATCAGTACCCCATGTCAACCAGACGTCCATTAACGCGACCTCCGACCCGCTTGGTATCCGAAGTCCTTCTTTATTGTCGGACGTGCCCTTCTTCAACTGGTTCGATTCGCAGACTGCAAACCGTTTCATCATCGATGTGCTAGAAGGTCAAATCATTACCTTACTAGTCGTTGTGGCATTCATATTGATATTCCTTATTCGGGAATGGGTCGTCCAACAACAACCAGTGATCAACATGGTTGCACTTCGCGACAATGCGGCTGCACAACTGGCTGCAGATCATGAAGCGGGGGCCCAGAATGTTCCGGAGGACAACAATGAAGATGATGACGAGGAAGAGGAGGATAGCGATGATGACGATAACGATAATGAGGCAGCACAGGCAGCTCACTATGAGGCCATTCAGACTACGGATACTGCACCCGCCCCCAGAGACCCAGATGATCTCTTCAGACCTGCGAACACAGTCGCTCGACGGGACAACCCTCGCTCCTCTGACCATGAAGCTGGAGAATCGTCTCGCGACGCAGTCAACGCACCACCCGGAAGCAACTCACTTCAATCTGCGAAGCCGACGACTGAAGCTAGTAATGCTGAATCATCCAGAATGCTTGAATCTTCACAAAGACCACTTATGCCAGAAAGGGACCAGTCATTTGTTGCCACTGGGATTCGGCGCAGCCTAGAAGAGGGCAACGACTGGTCGTTCGAGAACGTTCCACAGAGACCGCAAGGCACCAATGCTGGGACAGTTGACATTCCCAACTCTTGGGAGGACGAATATCCTGAAGACGCAGAGGGGCAAGATAGTGAGCATAGTGGTGAAAGCTGGCAACAAGTTGCCGATGTTGTCGCAGATACCGACTCCGACCAAGTGCTGGAAGGAGGTAGGTCGCGAGACAAGGGCAAGGCCAAAGCCGATGATGAAACGGGCGCATTTCTATCCGAGCCTGATCTTCAAGAGAACAACGACCTGCATACACCAGTTGCGAACGCGGTAGAGACGACTTCCGACATCGACGCCTCTTCTGCAAAGTCGCAACAAGGGTCAGAGGCCTCTTTCGATTTTCCAGACTCTGAGGAAGAACAGTCAGGTCAAGAAGAGGCTACCGCCGCTCCAACTTCGGGTGAGACGTCTGGGCCTCAGGCTGGAGCTGTTCTGCTGCCACAGCCACAGCCAGGTGTGATAGATCAGGCGTTGGAATGGATGTTTGGTGACGTTGCACCTGCCGTACCTGCAGCGGAAGAGCCCAGAAACGACGAGCACGTAGTTCGCGACCTTGCGGACGAGGCTCCGTTTGTGCCTTTTGCAGGGAATGAGCCACAAGTTCCCGTTGAGCCTCCAGCCCCGGATCCTGACGTTGCTGCTGCCGCTGCCCGAGCTGGCATCGATGTCAACGACCAAGAAGCAATAGAAGACGCAGAGGACCTTGAAGGTATCCTTGAGCTCATTGGCATGCAAGGTCCAATCATTGGACTTTTCCAGAATGTCCTGTTCAGTGCAGTGCTGATCTCCGCCACTTTGGCCTGCGCCGTATGGTTGCCTTACCTGTGGGGCAAAGTAGTCATTCTATTCATGGGCAGCCCTGTCGCACTTCTTGTCAAGCTCCCGTTGCAGCTCATTGCCACGGTGACGGACCTGATTGTAGATCTTGCACTAGTGGTCATGGCTGGCATTACGTATTGGGGTTCACAGCTAGTCTCGACGGCTGTACATCTTTGTGCGAAAGGCAATTTCCCTCAGTCTGTGGACAGTCGGCTGGCCTCCATGTCGGCCACCATGCGAACTCTTGCAGAGGGCGCCATGGATCGTATTGCGAAGGTGTTTGTACAGTCTCCGTTGACACCCCGGCCGGACTATTTCAGACTATCGGTCAACTCCCATATGGCACTGCGGGCACTCCAGAATTCTACATCAGCTGCGCTGAACGAAACGAGTGCTTTTGCAAATACGTTCCTGGAGCAGGCGTCCTCCGATTCCCCTATCAAATTCCTATGGAGGACCATTTCCGGACTACCCCAGGTCCTCCAGATTGGAGTGGTATGGCTATACACTCATCTCAGCAGCCTAGTATCTTTCATCTGGACCTCAAAATCATACAAGATCACTCTTGATGTGGACTTGGGCCACAGTGCAACTGCTGATTACACTGCAGTGGAGCGCTGGACAGCCAGTGATCGCATGGTCGCCATCTTCGCTGGCTACGCCTCTTTTGCAGTGGCTGGCGCTGTATACCTCAAACGCGGATCATCTTTCAGCACCTCGCAACAGGGTCAGAGGATCGAGCGCATCATTTCTGATGTTCTACAACAAGCCGGTGGGGTGCTCAAGGTCATCTTGATCATCAGCATAGAGATGCTGGCTTTTCCACTGTACTGTGGTCTTCTCCTCGATCTCGCCATGCTCCCACTCTTCAAGAACGCTACCCTCTATACTCGCTGGCAATTTGCTTGTAATAGTCCATGGACATCTGGCTTCGTACATTGGTTCATTGGCACCTGTTACATGTTCCACTTCGCATTGTTCGTCTCTATGTGCCGCAAGATCATGCGCAAGGGCGTACTCTACTTTATTCGCGATCCAGACGATCCGACGTTCCATCCCGTCCGCGACGTTCTCGAGCGCAGTGTCACTACTCAGCTGCGCAAGATAGCATTCAGCGCTTTGGTGTATGGCGCACTGGTCATTGTCTGCCTTGGAGGTGTTGTCTGGACCCTTAGCCGTGCAACATCTGGTGTGCTCCCAATCCATTGGACGACCGAGGCTCCATCTCTTGAATTTCCATTGGATCTCCTCTTCTATCAACTTCTTGACTCCTGTTATCATCAAGGCGTACAAGCCGAGCGACAGCATACATGCCATATACAAATGGTGCTTCATGAAATGTGCTCGCATCTTGAAGCTCCACAGTTTCCTCTTTGGTGGCACGATTGCCTTCGGGGCACCAAAGAACGGTCGATATGTCCGTGCTCCTGCATCGGATCAAGCCCGCATTCCCAAAGGTCAACCTGTCTTTGTTGATGTCGATCACAACAACGTGCGCCGAGATGGAGTCACTGTGGGCGGCGTCCACAACTCGGATCTGGTGACCATGGTCTACATTCCGAACTGGTTCCGTGTTCGCATCTTCGCATTCGTCATCACAATATGGATACTGATGGGTCTGAGTGGCGTTGGTGTCACAATTCTGCCTATGCTCCTGGGTCGGTATCTATTCTCTCTCGTACTCCCAGATACAGTCGAGATGAACGATATACACGCCTTCTCGCTTGGCGTGTACACACTGGGCAGTATCGCTTACTCTGGCTACCACGCGTACAATTTCATCTCGAGCCTCAACCAGCCGGTCCCGTCACCACTCGCAACACTCCAAACGATCGCCACCACAACTTCCCGTGTCGGCCTGCGTGTCCTTCGCTTCACGTACGTTTGGTTCGGTCTTGTATTCGCTATTCCCCTCGCATTCGCTATCCTCATTGAACTTTACTTCCTCATGCCACTACATGCCTACCTGGGCCCCGGAGAACCCCACGTTGTGCACCTCATCCAAGACTGGAGCCTAGGCTTCTTGTACTCGCGCGTTGCTGCTCAGATGATCTTTGCGAATCGCCAGTCTCGTCCCGCCCGAGCTTTCAATGCGGTCATCGCTGACGGATACCTCTACCCCAATGCACGCATCGCAACGCGCTGCTTCCTACTTCCAATCGCAGCCCTGTGGCTCATCGCCATTGCTGTTCCCTCTTCACTTGCATACACGACATCTTACACCATGTACGCTGGAGCGTCCGAGCAGACGCGTAACATGGTCTGGCGCTTCAGCTTCCCAGCTGTCGGACTCAGCATCGTGGCCATGTGGGCGAGCAAAGAGGCGGTCAGGATGTTGACGCGCTGGAGACTTGTAGTGAGGGATGAGGTGTATCTTATCGGAGAGCGGTTACATAACTTTGGAGAGAGGAAGGCTGGAACGCAGAGTCGGGCGACGGAAGAGGCGATTAGTGCGGCAGGAATGGAGGTCAGGTAGAGAATGGACGGAGCTCTTGATGAAGGGAGGATTAGGTTGGGTCCTTGATATCCTCAGACTAGTAATTTCTACACGGTCCATGCAAAGGTTTTGATAGGCTTGACAGTTCCCATTTTGTTCCGTGGCGTGCTTGATGTGTTCATAGTCGTGGCTTCATTAATCATTCTTGTACTTCACTGCGAAGCTACCTTGTGAATCAGCATTTCATCATGCCCATGAGCTCGTTCTTACACTATGTAGCGGTTCTTCCTCCGAGTGCGGCTCACCATTCCTCGATTGCTGCCTTGATCGTGCAGCTCCAACATACGGCGCTGGTAGTACGTTGCTGTACGACATATCCGTGCCGAGCTCTACCCAACGACCGCAGCAGACGCATTATATTTTCCAGTACTAGTGTCAGTGCCACGACACTGTATATTCCACAGCTCTTTTCATAACCAATATCCCAATCTCATCCCCTCTTCAAAGATACTTCTTCGCCGCCGTCGCCACCCTCTGCCTAAAGACCGGACTCTTAACCACATCGCCATTCCCGACCGCAAAGAACGGATTCATAATAGTCTTCAACCACGCCTCATACACATCCACGAAGAAATTCTTCACCGCCTCCTCCGTCGCCGGCGCACTCGGATTGTACAAACCCCCACTCCCCATCGCCGCCCTTCCACCCGCTAAACTCCCCTTGCTCGCCCCTCCCCCACTGACCAGCCCAAGACTCTCATCCCGCGGCCTGGTGAGTAGGAGGAAGCGCGTGTTTCCGCCCGTGATCCAGCACGACACAAAACTGTTTTGGTACTTGTCGATGTGTTTGAGATACATGGGTGCCGAGCCTGAGGAGGTCGAGGGGCCCCATTGCACTTCTTCGACTATGTCGAGCGAGGAGTGGAGGATGAAGGGTACCATGGCGCGCTCGGAGGGCGTGTAGCGCGCGACGCCGTCGCCGCCGGAGCGCGAGGTGCCGAAGTCGTGGGTGAAGAGGGGGACGTCGAGGGGGGAGAGGATGGAAAATGTGTAGGACATTTTGGCCTGTGGGGGGTGTGTTTGCGGGGAGGTTGAGGGTGGGTGCGAGGTGGGTGTGTCGTAGGAGCTGGTCGGGTGGTCGTGTTGAGGTTGTCTTCAGTGATCTGGTTCCACGCTATTTCTTCATTCGCCCTGTGACCTCTGCGTCCCAGCTTTTCGCAGTCCAGTCCGTAGTGAAGCTCGGTATTGGTGTCGCGGAATGTTGGTGGAGTAGTGAGCTTCCCCACGCTAGCATGGATGCATGCCAAGAAAGTCCGCGGGAGTCTTTTCAGAACATCACATCGTGAAGCACACGACGTCCAGCATCGCAATCGCACACGGCCACGATGTTCGGTGCCTTTCGTCTCACAAATCCGCTATCGGGCGGTCTGCTATGGTACGTGTCCTGTGATACGTGCAATTGCGCACAATTGCCACCCTCCAGCGCCTCCATACGACGATGCAGGTCTAACATTCTACAGGAAAGTCCCATGGCGCCTGTCCAGACACCAAAAGTACCGCCAGCGCGAGCGTCTCCGTCATGTCGACTCGATAGTTGCAACTCTCGATAATGCGCTCGCACGAAAAGGACAAAGCATGAAGAAGGTGGAGAGGTGGAAAGTCGAGATGCCGACCGAGGAAGAGATGCTGCCAAAGGACAAATACTCCGTCTTTGACCGCAAAGTCAAGAGGTATAGGAAGGGAATACACAGTACGTTGAAGACCGAGCGTGTGTTGGAGAGGCATAAGACATGGCTAACATCAAGCAGAGGTACCGAAGTGGACGAGAGTCAGCCAGAGACTCAATCCTCCTGGTTTCTAGACGATCGTGGGGCAATTGGAGTGTATACTATTTGTCATTATACCTTTACATCAGATTCGGCGCATGGACGGACAAACAATTCATGCTTTCGTGGACAAACCATATTGGAGATGTCATATCTCGCGGTGTTTGTGCCTGCCAATGGTGCACCTCTTTCCTAAACCTACCCTTCATATTTTCTTGAATCATCCTATAACACATTCCATTTTCCACAAATGTTTACAGGTCACCTTGGCTATTTACCCCACAGGCAATGAGCCTTCTTTCTCAAACGCTGCAGCCGGCACAGTCGTCTCTCTCACCTGGATACTACCAACTTTGGCGCTCACCGCCGATCTGCCTTTACCAGGTATTTGGCCGCCACCTTCACCTGTATTAGCGCCCACGCCTCAGTATAAACTACCTTGAGCCGCCACCTCTCTCGTTGTTAGACTCTACTTCTCTCAACGCCTCTATTATCTCCACATCAACCAAGCATTTTGGTGACATCGTCGCAACATCATCCCAACACATTGCGGGCATTCAGCAGCTCAGCATGACCCCATCAGCGCAAGACGTCTCCCCGGAGGTCAATCCCAAGTGGCTCGAGCTCCGCCAGAAGCACCAGAATGAGTCCAACACATTCCAAGCCATGGTCAATCGAAACCGAGAGGAGTTCGAGGCTCGAGTCGATCGTCAGAGGAAGGACTTGCTCGCACTGCACAGCAAGGAAGAGAGTGAATTCTGGAGCAAGAACACACAGACTGGGGCTGTAAGAGCCGGAACGAAGGCGAAGTTTGCTCGCACACAAACACCAATAGGTAGTGTAGCGCCGTCCAAGAAGATTGCTCCACCAGCTTCCCGCCCAGCGACTCCGCGAATGTCGGTACGGCCACCTGTCACCCCTGCGCGACCAACTCAACACCCACGCTATGCGGATGTGCCACCTGCTCCGAAGAGACCGACACAGCGGGCGGGCCTGAATCGTAATTCGGGCCAGCCTGAGGTTATCGACCTCTGCTCTGACGATGACGACGATCCGAATGTCACCAAGAAGCAGCCAATCGTGCAAAAGAAGACTGCCCAGAAGCCGGCTGCAAAACCATCAAACGCCCGAAATGCTACCATCGAGGATGCCATGGCCATCGATGGGGGTCAGGTGCAGTCAAGCGATCCTTTCTCGATTCCTGAAGCTACTCTTGAGCTGTTCGGTGGCAGTTCGTCGAAGGCCTTTGTATGTTTCGACTACTCTATCTGCCATGTACACGCTTACTAACAGTGAAATCTAGTCCACTCCCGTTCGAACAACCATCAAAAATGAATTCAGCAGCCCGAACCTTGCAAGCCCCTTCGCGAAGATGGACATGTCGACTCCCAAGACGCCTGACCCAGAACCTGCTTCACCTTCACCGCACCGAGCTTCTACGGCGACACGACAGTTCGGGTCACCTAGGATGTTCGGCTCCCGCGCACCATCGTGTGTTCCAGGTCCAGATCACTCGACAGCGGGCTTCATGAACAGAGTTGCAAGCGCGATGCCGAATGCGCCCCTTGGCTCATCGCCTTTCTACAGTAACGCTGCGACGGACAGACCATCGGTAGGCGTCACGGGTCGCCTAGCGAGTGTAGCTCCTCGTGCATCCTCTCCTGTTCAGAAGTGGCCTTCACCTCGATTATTGTCACCTGCGTCTGAGTCCAAGTCGCTTCCATGGGCCAATCTTGGGACACGGAATCAGCAGCGCGAGCGCTCAGTTGTATTGAGGGATGACAGTGTTCGGCAGAGTAGCCACAACAGTGACGTACCGGGCAGTCATTATGATGGAGCGGTCGGAAAGACGAATGTCGAAATGCATGATGCGCCTATGTCTGAGGCCACTGAAGGTAAGATTTCTTTTATGCCAACTCAGCACCTTATAGTTAACTCAATACCAGTCTCCCCATCATCGTCATCAGCCCCAGCAATCCAGCCCCCGCAGTTCGAGCGAGTCGATTCTAGCAATGCCAACCCCTTCACTACGACCGGAGCCGAAGCTCAAACTCCGCGAAAACAGACTAGACAGCTTCCGAGCCCACCGCCATCACACGCCTCAGTAGTCTCGGAGCCCGTTGCACATCGCCAGCATAATGTCTCAACACTATCGCCTAGCTTCAAGATGCCAAGTCTGCCAGCAAGTGCTGCTCCTAGCACAGTCCGTCAGCCCATCGCCGCTGGAGCTCGCCACGTACGAGCCGGCACTACAGACTCACGTGCGTCAAGCTACACTCTCCCGGCCAGCCCTCGTGATCAGCCAGGTGCTTCTGCCTCGTCTCGCCCCTCTGCTATCTCTAGACAAACCGGCGCCACACAGTCTCGTAAGCGTCCAATGGTGATCAGCATGAGCAGCGACGAGGACTCTGACTCACAGTCGGACTACGCCCCCTCGGAGAACGCCTCCCCGATTGACGGCGAGCAGCCCAAGCCTATGAAGCACGCACATACAGCGAAGAAGACTAAGACTAATGACGGAGCTGAGGTCGCTGCGAAACCCAAGCCTCGCATGCAGAAAGTCATGGGCAGAAAAGGCTATGGCTTCAAATTCGCTCCCACTCTCGGCAAAACCGTGGCCATCCCTTCCAAACCCGCTGCCCGCCCTCCCACTGAGCCCAGGCGCCTCGCAGCTCGAAAGACTGTTAAGAAGGCCACCATCCCGCAGTTCATCAAGCGCCGCGCCGCCGTCGCTGCAAAGGGCAAGATCCAAGACATGTTCGATTCGACCGAAGAATTCGAGACGGAACTCGCCATTGAAGAGGCCGACCACATCGAATCCGCACGCCTGCCAGACGACATGCGACGTATGAGTCTCACACCCTCACCGCCTGATGAGGACAGCGTGGACGCACTCGCCGAGCCCGGGTCGTTTAAAGAGTGGTCGCAACTTCGAAGCACCGGAGATCGCAAGGCGCGGTTGCAGGGTATTGTTGAGGATGATGATTCGGAGGTGGATATTGGTGAGTAGGATCTTGTTGGCGGTATTGTGTGGAATCATGAGGAGATGGGGCTGACGAGTGAGGCGCAGACTATGATATCCGGAAAGATGGGAGTTGGAAGGCGAGGAGGTGAGGGGGTTTGGGGGAGGGTGAGGGATGAGTTGAGAGGACGGTTGAGGGTAGGGTGGAAATGGGGCATTGTGAATGGGGCGTGGGATTCGAGAGGTTTGGTGCTGGAGTTCTTTCTTGGGAGTTGAAGAGACACTGGACCGCGTTGCGTTGCGTTTACGAACAGCATTATTACTTGCAACGCAAGTTTTGACTTCGATACGAGGACTTGGGAGTGACTCGAGAGCAGCGCAAGGCATTCATCGCAGTCAGCGAGCGCATTACTATCTCAAAACACATGCATACTATATTACACCTGGGCATATCATCAAGGGAAGACGAGCATCCAGTGTTTTCCAAAGTGACTAATTCCCATCTCCAACTGACTCCAACCTCATAACCACATCATCCCAGCTTCCCTTCCTCTACCTACCCTACTCAACACACGCTGACATAAGTCCAGTCCCCATCCCAATTCCAACAGTCCCCACTCCCCCCTCGGCCACACCCACACACAAGCACTATCCCAGCAACCCATCACGCCCTCCACTTCCCGTCGTCCCTCTCAAATCTCCCTGCCAAACCCACCTGCCTGAACAAGCTCAAGTCGACCTCACTTGAGAATCCGCATCCCTGCCCCGCGAAACTCTAGACACAATCGCACATCAGATCGGGAGTGATTGTATGTCAGATACACTGTGTACCACACACCAGCAAAACGATCGATCGAGTGTCCGAAACTCCGGTCGACGACGACGTGTCGGGCAGATTAAAAAAAATCTAGCCTCAACTTGCCACGCGCCCCCCCTATACCACATTTGAACAGTCTGGGTTCGCGGGGGGTGGCGGGCGCCCAGACGATTACGCGTTGCTGCGTTGAGAGATCGACGTTGCACGCAGCCCAATCTCACTGCCAAACCCGACGACATCCCAAGGGTTTGAATCGCCATTGCTGGTTTCGCCCTGGTGCGATTTGGCTGACTGTACGGAGAGTACTTTGCGTGAGAGGTGTCGTCAATGGCGCGTGAAGAAAAAATGAACATGTTGCGCGTGCACGTGGGTGTTCGACGGATCTACGTCGCGCACGCGAGACAAGCATCTCCCGGCTTGTCACATACCCTGCCGTCAACGTCCGGAGTTCGAGAGTCATGGGCATGAGAAGGAATCGCAAGAGAGAAAAAAATCTTGCAATCGCAGCAGTCAGAGGTGGACGTTGTGCAAACAACAGACTTCACTATGCCTCAGGGTGTTAATCTAATGGTTTATTTTTCTCTTGAGTAGAGTCCAAAATACGTAGAACCAGCCTATGTAAGATACCAAATATTGAGCACACAACACTCGCTGCGCATAAAAGCACTCAGATGAAAAAGACACAATCATAAGCATTGCCGAACCGAAAACGTGACATGCTGTAAGCAATAAACAAGCCCATCCCATCTTATACTGCGCCTATTATACCGAAAAAAAGGAGCTTCTGCTTCTTTTGAATTACACGCACCCAGGTCTATATCAATGATTTTGCTCCCATCGTAAAAAAGGCTGTAAAAAAGGACAGAAAGGCTCGCAAGAGATTCATGACTTGCAACCCCGGGTATCAAAACTTGCATACAGGTTATGACAGAGTGGGACGCGCGAGTGCAGAGTGGAACAAAGCAGCCTGAAACCCCAGGCAAGCCAACGTGAAACACGGTTCCTGGGTATGGTGGGCGGAGGATTCAAGAGTTAATGAACAGGCCGTGTCGAAAACGGTCACGTAACCCCGGTCGTTCAGAGGGAACCCTTGTTAGTGCCGGTAAAAGCGGGTACTGTGCAACGGCTGTCAGGTACCTGACAAGGGACGGCTTTGCGCCTGCTTCTTAAGGAGAGCCCTCGCGCCTCATCTTCTTGCTTCTCTCGATTCTCTCGTTCCACCTCCGCTTGCCAACTCGGGTCTCAAAGTGAGGAGCCACTTGCGTGACATCTTGACCTTGGCCCATCATGCTGCTGCGCATCTTGTTGCGGTAAGCATCAACTGTCGAGAAGGTTAGTCGCAATGTCTTCGTTATATGGCGCCGCAGTAACTTACGAGATTTTTGTAGGAACAATGTCCTTCCAGCGAAGACACGGCTCTGGCTCCAGCTCATGCGGTAACCAAGATCGTTCAGCGTGATTTCCTTGGAGCGCTTCACGCGTGTAAGGCGCGGCTTCGGTACACGAGCTTCGCCGTCGAGAGTAGGGACAGGGACGTGTTGAGAACCAGCGAGCGGAAAGCTCGGGTCGCTCTCGTTGTCAGGCTCGTCGCTGAATACCTTGCTGCCACGCGGGCTTGCAGGCGGTGAGGTCATTTGCATGGCGAAGTAGCTCCTGGGGAAGACAGAGTTCGACTTGCGGTACGAATCTGGCATCTCCTCCATCTTCACAGTGTCGAGGGTGACACGCACGCGAACGCGGGTGCCTCGCTGGGCGTCGTCGACCAGGATGAACTTGCGTCGCTTAGACTCCGGTAGATCGCCAAACATGGCAAGCTTCCGCTCCTCTTCATCCTGATCCTGCTGCTTCGAGACGGCAACGCCGGTCGCATGTGGAGGATGCGGGGGATGGTTTAGACTGTCGTGAATAGGAGGCATTCCACTTGAGCTTGCGACAGAGTCGCTTGTCGGGAAGGTTGGGTAGAAGTTTTGTGATGGCCGGACCTCTGATGGCGAGCCGCTTGGTGCTTGGTGATGATGGGTGTGTGATTCACCGTACTCAGATCCTACAAACAAAGGAAGTTAGCTTGCACGTTCTAAAAATTGTAGTGTCCTGACCCCCCTGTGTCGATCAAAACCAAACATGTGCGGGTGGTGCGATGGTAAAATAACAAACGTGCAAACAAACGTGGGCAGTGATATCGAGGGGTATTACATCAAGGAGTGTATGTAATGTACAGGCATGTGCAAAAACGACAGAGGTATCATTCAACATCCAACAATTGCGCTTATCGCATCACATCTGGTGAAACATACCGCTAACATCATCCGCTCCTCCTTGAGGTCCTCCTGGATGGTCATGATGGTGGTGCATCTGGGGACCTCCCATGCCCATATTCGATGGTCGGGGTGGCCCTGACAATCCGGCGGAGTTGGGAACCCCGGGAGCGCCGGGCCCTCCTGGTCCCGACATGTGGTTACCATGCGACGACGCCTGTGATTTCCTAGTGGTCATCTTCGCCATCCTGCGTACTCGTCGGCTCCTCAGGCGCGGGTCTTGGTTGCTGTTTCGCCAGCTGTCGACCGCTCGCTGAATGAGGCCTCGCTTTCCTCGCAAGCAAGGGTTTAGTTGTGCCAATGCCCAGCCGACTGTGTTACATTCAGTCTCGTAATGCAGACGGTTGCCTTTGTATTGGTCCTTGGCGCAACATGCGCGGGGGTAAACGCAATTCTCCGTCTTGAAGTCCTGGGGAAGTTCATCAACGTTGATTGACTCGACGTCGCAACGAATTGTGTACTCCATCTTGACACGGTCACGAGAGTACTCGAAAGCAATCCATTGGACGCCATTCTGGTCTTGGCGGACAACCTAGAGGAGTGGTAGCTGGAATTGGGCCGGGAGCAGCGTTTGGGTTCACGTTCGGTCCACCTGGGGGGCCGGCGTGCATGTTGGGCGCGCCGACGGGAGGACCCTGAGGAGGCGCTTGCGGCGGGCCAAGCCCTGATGGTGGCCGCTGCAGCGGTGTTTGCGACATCCTGGACTTGGGGCTTCCGGTCATTCCGGGAGTGTGAGGATGTGGTTGCTGGTGTGGGTGCTGCATCTGCTGACCTTGTTGCTGATGGGACATCAACAACGAGTTTGATGGCATTGACTGTTGAGGTGCGGAAGAAGGATGTTGGGGGTACGGAGACTGTTGTGGTACCGCTGTCGACGCGTACGCGCGTGTAGTACATTGACTGAGGCATCTGGCTGGGAGGCTGACCGTAGATTGGCCTGCCGTGCTGGTCGTGCTGTGGTGATTGGACAGACGCAGGCGAGTTTGACTGTGGGGTGTGGTAAGAGATTGGGGGAAAGCCCGATCGGTTCATGGTCGCTGTGGCCATGATATCAGGCGGTTCTGGGGCAAGTCAGCCGAATTCTTTCTTGAGGATTGATTGTGCGAGGACATGAAATCGCAGTGCGACCCCGCGATCTCACGACGCGCTAGCATTGTTTGACGGGCGCGTCTGCACGAATTGAGCAAACAAAACACGTACCTGATGACGAGTAGTTACTCGGAGCGCTATTAGTGCTATAAGGGCTGGGGTGCGCCGAGTAGTAAGGGACTTCTTGTTGCTGCGGCGGAGGAGGACCTTGGATTTGCTGGATATACGGCGATTGGTGAGAAGGCGGTCCTTGAGGGTTCGAAGGATGAGGTGAAGGGTAGTGCGCCTGGGCAGGACTCTGTGCTGGGACTGACTGGTGAGGGGAGTCGGGGTGCTGCTGCTGATGATGTTGTTGTTGTGGGTGGTGGTTGTGGTGAACTACTCCGGACCTAGGATGGTGGGCCGGGTGGTGGTTCGGCGGTGGTAAGCCGTGCGAGGGGTGGGGATGATGCTAAGAGCAGCAAGGTCAGCAAGACTGCAGGCGTAACGATGGTAAAAGATAAGAGGCGGTGTTCGCAACAATGGCGACGATCAGGGCAGGGAATAAAAGAAGAGTGAAGCTGGAGATGGTGGCAGTGCGGGGGTGCGGGATGCGATTCGCCTAGTGATACACGAGGCGGCAACGAGCTGCAACAGCGTGGATGCGAGGGCAGGGTATACCACAAAAAGACAGGACGGTAGGGTTTAGTTTATAGGATGGGACAGGTAGACTAATAGGGCAGGGCGAGATGGGCGAGATTGGGCAACGGTGACAACTCAGAGGGCGGACCAGCGGTGGGAGCGGAGGCCCTCTCAGTTGGCAGGGGTGTCGCTGCTGGGCTGGAGTGACAAGAGGCAGCGGACTAGAATGGAACATTGCAAGGAAAGCGACTTGAGAGAGGTGCGACAGGCACGGACAGGGGAGGCGGCGGGCTTGGGTAGCAGGGTGCTTGGCGGGAAGGGCATACCATGTAGGCTGAGGGGCGCCGGAGCTGGGGTAGTGTGAGGTGGTGGAGGCGGCTTGCAGAGGCTTTCTGCAAGATGCAAAAGGAACGAGGATGAAGCTGCGAGCAAGCGGTGACAGGTTTCGACGCGACTTGTCGTAGCTTTCAACGGTCGACAGGTCGCAGGAGTAGGGCCGATGAGTGTCGGGCGGCGCAGAGGGTGAAGCGAGCGTAGGAGGAGTGCGTGGTGCGTGGTGCTGGGACAGGGAAGCAGAGTCAACTCACCATTGTCTGCGACGCTACAGGCGCCGGGTCTTCCTTATACTTCCGGGGCCTATCTGTCGCATGCTTCTGCGACATGATTGTTATTATTGCGGGCGCGGTGGTGGTCGAAGGATCCGGTCGAGAAGGCCCGGGCGCAGTGGACGAGGGTGAGTGTGGAAGATGCAGTAGCGCGGCCTGCGCAATTTTACGGGCAGCCGTCGCACGCTAGTCGCAAAGGTGAAAGCGAGGCCCACGGACAGCAGATTCAGTCTGAGCAGAGCAAGATGGGCGGTGGGTGCGCCGAGGTGGAGACGGCCGTGAAATAAACGTAAAACAACTAAAGCCTCCCGGAGCCAGCCACCTCCCTGCACGCCCGGCCCAGGAGCTGTTTTGAGCGCCGTCAGCGGATGCGTGCACGCCGGGATCAGGGATCGCCGCCGGATGCTGAGCAGGGCCTGTCTGTGTAATGCGCGCGAGTCGAGTCGGATCGCGGACACGAGCGATGGCCCAAGTGGGAACAGACGCGCCGGGGGTGACGTGCAACAAAGACAGGTGGAGGTGAAGGAGTGCGTACTGCGACTGCAACTCGTTCGCGGCGAGCGTGCGGTGGGGCGCGCCTGCCTCTGCGGTCTGGCGTGGGAAGGTGCCGTCCGAAGCAGAAGGCGCGCCCAGCTAGCAGCGTCCTCTCCACCGCTGCGCATACACACACCGGACGCTCTCGTGCGCGATGATGGCATCTGCTCCTGCTTCCTGCACCGAACGGCCTGCCTGGTCGCGTCGCTTCCTGCTCGGGTAAATGCATAAACACACGCAGCACCCCGGCACCCAACACGCCTTAGGCCCGGCCTGCTATAGCTCGATAATCATCCTCCTGCTGTTTCTGCTCCCCCATAAATCTCCCCCTGCATTGTTTCTCGAGCCACACCGCGCACCGCCCGCGGCCTTACCCAAGCGGACGCGTCACTCGCCGTCGCAGTCGCAGTGCCAATATCAGCGCTGCTCGACACTCGAGTCCTCTGTACGGCCGCTAGTCGACCGTTGTGCAGTTGCACCACCGCCCGCCGGCCCACCGCCTCGCCGCCCATTGGCTGCGCGCGCCGGTGAGAAGGCGCCCAAACGGCTCGCCAGCAGCGCCTGAGTGCTCCCAACGTCGCCTGCTTTCACTGGCCGAAGCAAGCCCGCCGCAGCCCAAGCCGGTCTAGCGCGCGATTGTCGAGCCATGTTCGCAACACTCTGCAGCGCGTGGGCATGGCCAGCGGGAGACGGGTCAAGGGCAGCGTGTTGGACCATCGCTGCTGATCGTTCCTGGCGACCAGCCTCGCGAAGATCGCGGAGCCATGGCGCCGATACCTGGCGCTGGCAGCATCGTACCGTATGTACGCCTCGCCGTGAACCTCAGGGGCACATCTGACCATGGATGATGGGGGCCGGGTCCCAAGCTTACCCACCACCCCAGCCCTGCTCTCGACATTCGCTTACGGCCGGCATCTGACTGTTTGGCGGACGCTGACTGCGCGTGTGCTCGAAATGAGCATCATGCTCGACGCGACTCTCACGCGTTGCAACCAAAAAAAAACATTCAACAACTTCCGGCGAATGCGAGTCTGCGCAATCGTGACCAGCGCGTCTCCTCCGCGGCTGCGCCGGAGGCGACCACAAGGAGCGTTTCGGTGCGATTGCTTCATCTCGATCCGTCACGTTGGCAATGCGACGTGCCTCCGTCCCGTCTCTGGATGCTGCGAGTGCGTATGGTTGGAACATGCAATTCAAATCTTGAAACGCGACACGCGGCGCCCGCATCTTCACAATCGCGCAAGAACTGCTGTTTGACAGCTTTCCAGAATCTGCTGCGACGGAAACATGTTGCGTCTTCCATGCTCTATGCGTGACGCTCCCTGTCTGCGATCGCGACATGGGACCTGGGCCTGACCAACACCTGTAATATTCCGAGCGAGGCGTTCGCAGTGGGGTGCGGAGAAACCCTGGGAGCACCACGCTGGCCTGGCTTGCCACCTTGCTCGCGACAAGGGCGACCGGTCAGGAACCGAGCGACCAACAACTTTATTTGAACGCCAGTTCACGCTCGCAATGCTATGAGCACTACAACACTCTATCGTCGGCCCCTTTGCGACAGTCGCAATGCTCTCAATACTACAACGGCTCACTAGTGTACCACGTCCCAGAGCCCACCCTCTGCAACCACAATTACAGACACTTTGCGCGCTCCAGCTTCCCCAGGCCCCGTCATAGATAGAGTTCTAGCCTCGACACGTTCGGGCCTGTCCAAATAACGTCGCACCACTTGTGACAAGTTGCATGCTGCCACCGTCAGCACATTACGTTGACATGCCATCTGTGGGTTCTGCCACACTGATTGCCGGGCCTTAGCAGCCTGTGCGTCGTTCTGATGAGGCTTGACGGCGACGTGCATATCAACTTGGTCAGCTGGGGTGCCTCGTCGACTGCTGCATGCTGTCGAATTGTGGACAGTAAGCATGCGGGTTCTACAGCAGCTACATCTTCCCGGATGCGATGCCGCCGTGACTATGCGCGCAGCTCGGCAGTGTAGTCAATCTGGTGCACAAACAGGTTTCATAAACACAATCTCGGGTGCGGTTGATCTCACAGTCAGGCCTGGCGAAAATCCATACCGTGACGCTTGTCTCTCGCCGTTGCTCGCGGGAGGCAGGGATACAGGCCTGCGCAACAACGGTGGACGATCACAAGGCATGGTGTCCACGCTACTGCGCAAGGATACCGACTCGTCCCGCCAATTCTGCTCCTAGCGCTGGCAGCCTGCCATGTCTGCAATGCTCATCATGTACAAGGCACTTTCCTGCCGTTACCACATCTTGCCTGCATTACAGTCATACAGCAGTCGCAAGGCAGACGAGATACTAGACGCAGTGTAGCGTCCTTCCCCGTCTCGACTGATACCAAACTGAATCGCCCAATCAGAGACGGGCTACATCTGCCGCGACATTTGACCGCGTACCGGAAACACTCCGGCTAAGTCGCCGGGGCGTGATCGGCATGAAATGTCTGAAAAGAGATTCTCTGCAAATTTTTGACCTTTGATAAGGCCGCTCTTACGAAACTAATTGCGCATCGGACGCTATATTGAGAACTTTCTTGGGCGCGTGTCGACAAGACGGAATATTCCTTTGACGCCGAATCTATTCCACCGTTGCGCCGCCCAAGTCGTTCGGCAGACATTTTACAAGATGGAAGAACAGCAAATGCAAGCAAGCCATGCTCGTACTGCGGACCGCAGTTTGACAGCCAGGCTTGACGATCTCCTCAGGGCCCCTCGACCATGTCTCCCGCAGCCCTTGAGGGTCAACCATTTGGGGCCTGGGTTGAACCACGAGCCCCGGAAGACATGCAACACAACAATCGGATTGGTCCGTTTACTTTGCCGACAACATAAAGTAAGCATTCCCGCGGATGCAACCTCGATCGCGCTCATGAATGATGAAAGTGCCACAGGTTTCGCTTACCAACCTTGCCACTGGAAGCTTTGCTTTGAAATGTCCAACTTCTTTAACCGAGCCATCTCTTTTCAACGCTTCTGCATAAGCGGCATTTTTGACAGGCGCCCGTCACAATGTGATTGGGCTAGCCAGGATGGCTCCTTCTGCCGGCTTTTGTTGTGATACGAGGACGTGCCACCCCAGGCGATACCACAGAGGTGCAACAAGGTCAGGCCGGTCTCCCGCGCAAACCCTGTTAGCACCACTCGCAAACACAACGATGATTCGAACGGACTATTCGCGGAAGGATTTGGACATGGGCTGATTCCTGCAGCAAGGTCATCTTGGACAGACAACCATGATGTCAGTCCGCTTAGACAGTCCGCGTCGATGCGCTGCAGGACGCTCCAAAGATACGAAGCACGACTGCCGATCAAGGTTCCAGACTCGAACCCCGCCCCTTGTGCGTTTGCTGCTCACTTCAAAAAATCGGAGCGGCTGGTGCAGTGGGTATAGCACTGTTGTTACACGGAGAACGATTGAGTTCGTGAGCACTCCTGGCAGCCTGCGTTCAGTCGCGCACCTCCGCCTGTTCCTAGGGGTCATGCACGACCTTATCGAAGCAAGTCTACGATGAAATATCCAGCATACACACAGCTAGCTGTAGCCAACGAGCGCTGGTTCATAGTGACATCCTTGTGGCTTGTTACTGCTGAGCACTCCGATAACCTGTATATTTCTTTAAGGACAGCCATCCTATCACCTCACTGGTCGAGTTGATCTTGCTGTATGACTACCTGATGATCCATTTCCACGAAGTCGTGATCCGAAATCTATGACGAAATCCAGCGCAATGGTAGCGGCGCCGCGTCAGTCAACTAGATCCCAAAGTTGTCACGATGCGCACGTTTTGTGTCGCGTGGCAAAGCCTAGTATCGTGTGTTCATCTTGGCAACTCTGCGTTCTCCACAGTATTCTGCACTTATTGATTCATACCCAAACTTCACTCTTGAAGTTACAATATAACACGAATAGATCTACGACGCGCTCGTACTAGCTTCCGCTCCTCGCAATCACACAGCTGGCACTCTCGGTTCTGACCTGCTGATGTCCAACTTCTAGTCTTGCAATAGGAGATTGCCGTTAGCATCCAACATTAGCTTCATCATCAACTTCGGTTCACTACTAGAAGTGGGCGACCGGACCTCAAACTCCTGGTCGTGTAATTCAGCCGAACGCTTACGTCCAGTATGCGCTACTGGAGCTTTGGCCAATGCTGGTAAAGTAACGCATGATCATTAAGATTGGTGCGTTGCAACCGCGGACTTACTGCCCAAGCCAACACAAATAAAGTTGTTTTTCTATGCGGCTTGTGATGCCGAACTGAAAATACACTTTCAGCAGTTGGACCTCGTGACCAACAGCATAGCTGGCCTTTGCACGCGTTTCACGATCATAGTGTCCTTCTAGCGGCCTTCTAGAACAGCCCTACAATGCTCGCCAACGCCTTCATCTCGTTGCATGACTTGACCATCTACGCGATTCAGCGGTTCACGATAGGGCGAACGCTACAGACCGTTTGTACCACGATCTGATCTGTTCTTTGAGCCATTGCATCATCCCCAACGGTGAGGCTGATGGCGGTGTCGGTCGAGTCATTTCCACATCGTCAAAGGCACAGGGGGTCCAATCCAACACTACCGCTTGATCACGATCAGCGTAGCTCGAATTCAAAAGACATGCACTACGACGGATGAAAAGTCCAAAGCAATGCACATGACCGGTTCTATTTGCGTCGCTTGACGCGCTGGTACTTGTTGCTCACGTCCCACCAACACACTCGGTGTGTAATCGGAGACGAAAACATCAGCTATGATCCATGCGCCCCGTACCACATTTTCTTTTCGAAAGCCCGGAATGCGCCCTAAGGTACCGTACGACAATGCAAATTCTGGTACCGATGTTAGGCAGGATCGCACATGTACGCTGGTTCGCCCAAAAATAGCACATGGCCCCCTAAAAATCGCTGATACTCGAGCGTGTGTTTCTGTCGCACACAGGGGGCAGTGCATAGCGTTGCCAAACTTATGCGACAGCAGCCGATGCCGGGCGGTATAGGTGCCGAGAGTTACACAACGCCTCCTTTGACATCTCATCGAGAACTGGATCTTCAAACGCGTGTTTCAGCGTGTGGATTGCCGCATTGACAATCGCAGTGAAGCCGCCCCACTCACACTACAGTGCAGTACCATGGACATGGCCAGTATGCCTTGACCGCGACACGTAGAAAGTCGTCGCCTGGATTCCCCTGTCCTGCCGCCAGAGACAATCGTGAGACTCGCAAGTGTCAAAACGCGGCACGGTATGAATGACAGCACGAACAAGCTTCCTTGGAATGCCCTTTCAAAGATCCAGAAACCCCGGTCACAGCCTGACGTGATCGACTCCAGGTCAACCCTCGAGGTATCCAATCCTCTACTCCATCTTCACAAATCGCAGCAATTGCGGGCCCGGAAACAACTGCCGATCATGAGTTGTTCAAGTCTGTACTTACAGCTTCACTTCCCATCGCCACTCAATCATAACGTAACCCCCCTCACCTGCTTTAGCCAGAGTTTGCGCTGGCATCAGCACTACGTCAACACATCCAGTTTCTCCGCACCAACTGCACCGAAATGGCACCCAAGATCTACCTCCCGTATACTCACTTAGGCAATAACAAACCACTACTCTCTTCTAGACTCTCCAAATGAAGCAAACATATGTGCGGGGTGACTTGGAGAGCTGCCGCCTCATGCCATCCCTGCCCACACATCCCCAGGGATCATCCATCTTTCACATACACTGAAACCTGCTTTTGCGGCCGCAAGTTGCAGACGCGTGCGCCTAATCTACATGCAACCAACAAAGCTACTGCAACATCGAAGGTGGAGATTCTGGCCTGACTGGCTACGAGTACTCGGCTCATTCGTGCGTCTACCTAGGTTTCGTGTTGCTGGTGGGATATGTAGGGTGAGCGCGGTGATTCGTGGGAGCTGGTTGACGGGGCTATATTAGAGAGGGGTTAAGCTGGAGCACTGGCGGAAGATACATCCTGGTTTCAGATCTGGGTGCAGGGCGGTGGGGAACTGAACAAGGGGACTTGGTTTGGCTATTGGTGAGAAGAGGATGGTGGATGGAGGATTTTGCTGTGATGTGGGTTGGGCGAGTGGTGCGACGGAAATCGGACAAGTTCAGTCTGGTGAGCGCGATGAGTGATGACTTTTCGCCGGCATCGGGAAGGGGAGAGCTTGTGGTGATGGGGCGAGCAGTCGCGCAGTCGCGCAGTGCGTGTAGCTGCTCGACGAGCTGCAGAGCTAGCTCTACAGCGTGGTGATGTATTCTCTGAACACTGGAGACCAGAATCACACTACATTGATTCTGAATACATTGATATCGTCTCATCCGTGGAGTCACTGTCGTTCTTGTCCACTTGAAATAGGGCTCTGAGCCTTTGTAAGCTCGAACAGACCACATGTGGTTGCCTGCTCAACTGAGAATGTGCAAACGATCTGAGGTCGAATATTGCGTGTACGATATCTTTGACAACATCGCCTCAACGCTCTCATGCAATGCACCTCCTCCAGCCGCTCAGTGCATCCCACACCTTCGTACTACTTCTTTGAAGGCACATCTGTCCTAAGACAGCAGCAAGATGTGCCACTGAGTACCAAGATCCCGCCATCGCTGAGCCGATGCTCAATTATCTCATACTCTTTGGCACGAAGGCAGACACGACTCAGAGCTGATGTGGAGGGCAAGAGTTTACCTCAATTCCATCAAACCGACACTTCACTGTTGTACTGCTAATTCGCCATTAATCCATAGCATCTAGCATTCAAGACCCTGAGCATTCAAAACCCCATCGCTATCGTCGATCGCATCGATTCGTCTACAAACCTTCGAGCGGGCAATTGGTTGCGGGCTAGGATACAATGTGAGCTCGTCAGCGAGGCGTGGGGAACGTTGCTGGTATAAGCACGATATTACACGACATGGTGGTTGCATGTCTGTGGACATGTACAAACAGCATCATCCCTTAGTATTAGAAAGAGGGCGGTACAGACACACATGGCCAACTCTCAACCCTTGGGCTGATGTCCATCATCTCTGGGCATCGCGGCTGCTCACGCACCCATCTGCAGGTGCTTTCTGATGATTGTTGACACGGAAGCATACCAACACCATCTCAGGCCAATGTTGGAGACGTCTGCAAAGCCGGAGATGGACTTAATCAGCTGGGTGCTCTGGCTGCTACACACGACCTGCTAGAACTGTGGCATGTGGTAAATGTGCTGGTAATCCGTTACGACTTTGCTAGCAGGAGTAGATTAGTTACCTGAACACATTGAAAATACATGATATGTCAGTGCTGCATGCCGCGAGTTAAGCTACTGTGACCTGCTTCATCGCCATCAACTCCCCAAAAGCACAAATAATAGCATGCCCTGCCTTGGGTGGAATCATGACCGCATTTTCTTAATACCGTGGATGTGACGCCAGCTGCTGAAAACAGTCACACTGTTTTATCGTGAACGTGAACTACTTGTAACCTTCGTGGCGGATGGGTTGGTCATGGCAGAAGAATGACCTTTTAGTTTCCAACCTGCAGGAATTTTGATGGTGGGATGGTGGTTTGGGTAAGGTACATATGGGTTCATGTGAGAGGGGCTTTACGTATAGGAGATATATTTGCTTTTGTGATAGCCACTTAGCGCCTATATATCTGAGTGCGTGTGGGTTGCGGGATTGTAAAAAGGAAGTAAGTGAGGTGGGGAAGGGAGTAATGTTGTGCGTGGCTAATTTTTACGTTTGTGTGTTTAATTTCTGTTGTATAGTTTTTCACGCACGGCTGGTGTGGTCAACAGTCGCGAAGACTTAATCTCGCCTGGGAAGGAGCTTAAATGTCTAGAAATCCACACAGAAGACTTTTTTGAGAGTAGCTCATCATGTGCTGTCACTATTTACACGAAGCATCGCAAGGTTTTGAGGTTCCCATTGCACTCTTCACTTTCACCATCTCTCGCAACGCCATGATATTAGGTCGGAGCACGCATACGCCGACGCCGACAACAATAATCACACAATGATGTTTAACCCACCGAGCTCTATTCTGCAACCGCAAACACCGTCCTGAGCGCAGCAGTCGCTCTTTTGGAATGGCGACGCCGCAGGACTACACTTCGATGCCATGGGCTCCTCGCTCGAACATCGCCCAGGAGGATGACTCTCCCACACCTTTGCGAAGTAAGTACGCCAGAGACATTGCGATGTTCTGCGCTGACCATTCAGCTGCCACTCCAAACACGGAAGCCCTTATCGAGCAGCTTGCAGCATCGCACGCACTCCAACGCCAACAGGAGAGCCGTATTAGAGAGCTCCTAAGCAAACAGCACGATCTGTCTAAAGAGCTTGAGCATGGTCGCAAACGTGAGACAGCTGTGCAGGCGGTGTTTGTCGAGAACCTTGAGAGGGAGCAGGAGCTGGCGAAAAGAGAACGTGTGGTTGAAGAGAAAATGAAGCAGCTGAACAAGCAAGAGGAATACATCGTCGAGAAAGAGAAGAGCACGAACGAGAAAGTGAAAGAAGTGATGCAATTGCAAAAGGCGCTGGGCCACTACACACCGAGCACTTCTAAGCTGGAAGCCGACCGCGTTCGTCAAAAGGCTGGCGTCAACTATCTTGGCCTCAGTGACTATGCCCACTGCAGCTTTTCCCGCAATACTGCACACTTGGATACCGACGATTTCCATATTTCTGCCGCTATCATGAACGGCCAGGATGTCCAGACACTCCGTCGCCACGACTACTACATTGGATACTACAGCTGTTCCTATCAGACTTTGATGAAAGAATGGGAACAAACTCAGCCAAAGGTCGAAAACTCCCCATACTTGAATGACTGCCTTGCCAATCCCGAGAGTAATGGACGTAATGCAGGAGCACTATTCGCTTTCGCCGCGTTGTGTGCCAATCACAAGCCCGAATGGGATATGCGACTGGACAAATATACTTGGCCCATGGAATGTATCGAATCTGCGTGTGGAATTGGTGGTGATGACCGCAATGAAGCGGGGTTTTGGCACGGCTTTGCGGAGGCAAAAGAGGAGATGAAGGCGAAATTCGAGAGGATGTTAGAGGAAGAGGCATGAGCTGTGCGGCTTATCAGGAAAGGAGCTCTATGGATAGCGAGGGCTCATACCGTCTTTTGACAGAAACACAAGATAGAGATGCGGGTTGTGGAGTATATCTGCCACTCGAACGGTGCTGGAATGTATGGTTCTACGACGAGAGTTTTCGTCTTTGGTGAGCACAGGTGTGATACGATAGCTATAAAAAAAAAGGCATCGCTATCTGTGCACAGAGTTCTTAAGAGTTGAGAGTGAGTAGCTAAATCTCTATTACCTTTAGTTCTTTGAACAGTGTGAGAATCCGCCCAACTACGCACGTGCCTCCTTGCGTGCACATAACTTTCGCTGTGTTCAATATAACCAACATTACAGCATTATTGGACGCCAAGTATCCAATAGCACATACCTCTAAAAGCTGATATCTGTAATGTCCCGAGCTTCCGTTGTGTTGTTCGTGTTCGAGTACGCGCGACCCTCACTTTCACCACCTCTCTCAACACCATGATATGCTCGCAGGTCGGAGCGTACGGGTGCCGATATCGCCGGAGCTACCGAACGCACAACTTCAATATTTACAATCGAATTCCACGATCTACACGTCAAGCACCACCCGCAAGTGACACTCAGCTTCAACATGGCGCCGCCACAAGATTATACGACGATGCCCTGGACACTGCGCTCACTACCGCCGCCCGAGAGCGTAAGTGATAACAGCTCCGAAACAGCCGAATCCAGCGACTCCGACGAGTCAACCGGCTCGCTCGCGTCTAGTGTCGCCCTCACCGCCACCGCCGCCTCCAGGCTAAACCACGAGCTTTTACTTACACAGCTTGCCGCCTCTCACTCCGCGCAGCGCCGCCTAGAAGAGCGCCTAGAAGACCAGAAGCGTGACTTTGACGCTCGCCTAGAACAGCAAAAGCGCGAGTCTGAGCGATATACCTCCAAGCTGGAACAAGATCTGGCGCAGTGTCAGAAGCGCGAAGAAGCCATCAAGGCAGTCTTCTTCCGCGAGTTCGAGAAGGAGAGGGCACTTATGCTCGAAGACCGACGACTGAAGCTTAAGGCTGAAGCTCTTGCGAGGAAATCATATAGGCTTAATGATAAAGCTGAACAGCTTGAGCGCAAAAGGACCAACACTGCTCAAGAGGTCAGAAACCTGGAAGCCACGCTTCTCCAGCTCGAGGAATCGATTGCCTTGCACCGTGGCGATAGTCAAGTCAGCTCAGAGGCTGTAGGATTGCGCAACCCGAGTCACACCATCCTCATGCATGCTGCTGGCAACACATATCCTTTCAGCTACGGTAACGTTTCTCTGCTCCATCTCGACAAAGTCCGTGCTTCCGCGTCCACCACACCTTCAAATGACAAAGCAGCCGCGCTGCTGCGCAGGCACGATTACTACACCGGCTGGTTTCATGCTATGCGCTCCTTGAACCACCGCAAAGCAATCGTTCTCGACATGGAGCACAGCCACCATAAGCGCAGCCCGGCTCGTTTACTGTCTTCATCTATTGACACAAAGTATCTCCAGGATCTGAATAATCCCCACAATCCTCGCAACGCCGGCATCAACGCTGGCCTCCTCTTTGCTTACTCGGCTCTGTGCAAACAGCACAACCTCACGGAATCTCGCCTCGACACACGTGAGTGGACCCTGGACGATATCAAGCCCGTTGCGCGCGAAAACCATGCTGGAGACTTCGCGTTCTGGGATGGCATGGACTATGCGGTGGACAAGATGAAGAGGCTGTTTAAGTTGAAGATCGAGAGGGGCATCTGGAAGACGGGAGACGATGCGGCGCAGATTACATTGATGAGAGCAAGGGATGTACCGAGGGGTTATGTGGTGGAAGAAAGGCCTCCGCATTGGACGTTGCGTAGACATGCAAACACAGTCCGGGATGTTTAGAGAGACACCAATCTGTACTCTGCTGGACATGACAGGAAAGCTAAGATGGAACGCCATGCAGTCGAAGAGCGTTAGAAGTGCGAACTGCTACGTCACAAAGTGGCACTAGGCTTGGATGAAAAACGTCCTGTGCTTATAGAGCAATTGAATAAAAGGAGAAACTTCAGGTGATCTGGCTTTCACTCTATGACTCCACAATTGGCATAGCCTACTTGGAAAACGGGATGAAGTGTTGCAACATTGACCAGCAGCCTTCGCATAGTATCTTAACATCTATTTCATAGCCTTTGCGATCTTCAGTAGCGAATGCATCCTGATCCCGACATGCTCAAGTCAATCTTCAAATAAGTGTCACCGGATTGCATGCACATCCAATCTAAGTACGTTTTGCCTGGTCATCGTTCAGTGTGTAGCTATATGGAAAACAGCTCAAGATAATACTTGCCTAGCTTTCTCATGTCTGACACGTTCAGATTTTGAGAAAAAAAAACGTCACAATCGTGGAACATCCATACATACACAAGTCGCCTTTCGCATGTAACAAAAAAACAAGTTCCTGATATCTTAACCATTACCGCCTCGCATATCCAATCTAAAAAGCCCAAATCAAGATTCCTCCAAGGTATCATCCATAAAATTAATCCCCCCTCAAAACCTCATCTCACATCACAAATACTTCTCTACCACCTTCTCCGTCCACTCCCAAAACTCCCGCGCATTGCCCCCCTCCGCCAAATCCTTGCGCAGCGACATAATCCGCCCAAACGGCACAACCCACTCCCCCTTCTTCATGCCCACCACATCCGGGCTCAGCCCCGCGTAGAGCTCCGTGTACGCCCCGTTGACCGCGGGGTGCAAGAGGAGCGCAGTCAGGACCTTATTGACGAGCGGAGGAATGTAGCGCCCCAGTTCAGTTTTGAGATTACCTGGGTTGAGCGACTGCGGGTGTCGGTTAGTAAGTATAAAAGGGGGGTGGGTGGGGGAGAGTAGGGAAATTTGCGCTTACGACCGACAAAACGCCCTTATCGGCGTATCGATTAGCGAATTCAATCGCATGCAAGACATTCCCGCCTTTACTGATGGCGTATTTGTCCCTTACGTTCTTCGTCGCCATGACGCCGTCGCCCAGCGCTTTGACGTCTACGCCGCCCTTGGGCGAGCCCACGTGCGCCGCGCTACTGCTCACCCAGATGACGCGCACGCTGCCCGTGTCCGACACCGCGGCGGTGGAGACGAGCAGCGGGGTCAGGAACTTGGTGAAGAGGAAGTGCGCGATGCAATTCGTGCCGAGTTGGAGGTCGAAGCCTTGGGCGGTAAGACTGCCTTGCGGGGGCACCATGACGCCTGCGTTGTTGAAGAGCACGTCGAGGCGCTTCTCCTTGGCTAGAAACTCCTCGGCGGACGCTTTGATACCCGTCAGGTCGTTGAGATCGAGCTTTAGAAACTCGAGACGACCTGTGGATGAGGGGTGGCTCTCCCGCATCCAGGCGATGGCGGCAGTGGATTTTTCGGCATTCCGCGCGGCGACGTATACGGTGCCGTTGAGCGAGTAGAGGAGGCGTGCGAGTTCGCGGCCGACGCCGGCGGAAGCGCCGGTCACGATGTAGACTTTACCGGCGAGGGAGGGGATGGAGGATTCTGTAAATTTCGGAGCCGGGGGAAAGGCTTGGGATACTTGGTCGCAGATGCCCATGATTGATTGTGGTGGTTGTTTTGTTGACGTTGGTCGTGGATTGGGATGTGGTGGTGATGTGTTGATGTTGATCGTGAGTCGCGATGTGGTGTTGCTAGTGGTGATGAAAGACGGAACTCTCAGAGCATATATGTCTTTATATTGCAATCGGTCCGGGAAGAAACTGAGTTTGATATATCCATTAATTCCAGCTCTTTTACTGCGCGTCCTTGAAGATATCACATTGTTCGTGCGCAAGGCGGACGAGCCGGCTTCAGGACAGCGCCGCAATAGCACCGGGCGGAGATAGCGCCACTAGGACCGCGTCATGAAGTCTCACATCACTGTAGGGAGCATCAGAGTTGACGTTCTTAGGATGAGTATGTTTGGGAATTAAGATGCTCGGGTGCCGTGGCGTCCGAGCTTGTGTTGCCTTGCTCGCATGCCGTGGCGCCCGGGTATACGTTGATGCGGCGCAGTATTGTGATATCGGGCGTAAGATGACACCCGGACGGGCGATAGACGATAACGCATCTTGCACTGCCACTTCATGTCTGTCATTATGTGCTAGACGGTAAATCATGGCACCCGTAGTTTTAGAATCCGATGTTAGTTTTTGAATTAGAACACCATCATAAGAAACATAACCCCATATTTTCCCCTGTAATCATCATTCATCCCTTTCTTCAAACTCCACAAGTGCTGTCCCAGCCTTACATAGATCCCCTTTACCATGTACAACTCTCTTAACAACACCATCAACCGGACTCCTTATCACCGTCTCCATCTTCATGCTCTCAATGACTACTAGCGGCTGATCCCGCTTGACTTCTTGGCCCTCTTCTACCTCCACCCTCAGCACCTTACATGGCATGGGCGCAAGTACACTGTTTGTCACATCCTTGACACCCAAGGCTTTCTTGGTCCACTCGGGCATGGCGAGCTGCAGCCGGTATTGGCGGCCTTGTTGGAAGAGTGTGAGGCGGTCTTCGTCGCGGATGAATGTTGTAGAGAGGCGGGTATGTGGGAAGAAGGAGGAGAGGGTATTGGAGGAGGGTGAGAATGTCGATGTCACGTTAGAGTATTTAGTGCCAGCGATAGTGATGTCGAATTGCGACGGGGCGGTCTGACGGATGGTGACTGGAGTGGCCTTTGAGTCGCCTTTGCCGTCGGCGGGGATCTCGACGAGATTGAACTCGCGTTGTTGGAAGCCGGTCCCTGAGCCAAAGCCGATGGATGTGATGGGCGGGCTAGAGAATGGGTCACCGCGTGATGAGGAGATGTCTTGGAGTGTCAGACCCAAGGCGGCTTGCGCGTAGACTTCTGGTGCTGGGGGTTGTGGATCGAAGAGCTCGGCGTGGTGCTTTTGGATGTAGCCTGTTTCGACGTCTCCAGCGACAAAGTCGGGACTTACGCACATGCGCTTGATGAACTCGATGTTGGTAATGGGCCCAGCAACTTCATACTCCTCGAGCGCAGCACGCAGTTTCTGGATAGCAGCTTCTCGCGTTGGGCCTTGGACGATGAGTTTCGAGATCATGGGGTCGTAATGTGAGGATACTTCGTCGCCGGAAATGAAACCCGAGTCTATGCGAACCGTGGTTGAAGGAGTTGGTGTCTGGAGATGTAGCAGTCGGCCAGAGTCAGGGATGAAGTTCATGTCTGGGTTCTCTGCGTATATACGCGCCTCTATTGCGTGGCCTCGCTCGCTGATGCGTTGCTCGATCTCCTGCTGAGTGAGTGGCAGGCGTCCGCCTTCTGCTACGATGAGCTGCCATCGGACAAGATCCTCTCCTGTAACCATCTCAGTGACTGGATGCTCGACTTGCAACCTAGTGTTCATCTCCATGAAGAAGAACTCGCCGCTGTCATTGTCGAAGATGAACTCGACGGTACCCGCTCCCTCGTAGCCCACAGCGAGCGCAGCTTGTCGGGCCTTCTCCCAGATGTCTTGTCGGATGTGTTCTTGGAGATGTGGTGCGGGTGACTCTTCAAGAATCTTTTGGTGTCGTCGCTGGATACTGCAGTCACGCTCGCCCAATGCGACGCAGTTGCCGTGCTTGTCCGCGAAGACCTGGACTTCGATGTGCCTTGGTGTTGTGATGTACTTTTCGACCAGCATGACCTCGTCGCCGAACGAGTTGCGTGCTTCTGACTTGGCGGATGCAAGCTGATCGAAGAACTCTTGCTCAGTGTTGACAATGCGCATGCCCTTTCCACCGCCACCTTTGACAGCTTTCAGGAGGACGGGGTATCCAATCTTGGCCGCCTCGCTTTTGAGATAGTCTGGATCCTGGTTCGAGCCGTGGTATCCAGGAATGCATGGCACGCCGGCTTTGGTCATGATGTCTTTCGACTCACTGTCCCATGTTAGCCAACTTTCGCCAAGGAGTGCTCTGAACGCTACCTCTTGCTTCCCATGGACTCGATAGCCTTCCATGGTGGACCAATGAAGGTTATGCCCGCTTCTGTGCACTTTCTCGCGAACGTAGGGTTCTCGCTCAACTGCATTGTTGTCAGCTTTCACCCGACAGCACTACACCAGGGATGTTCCTACAAAGCCGTATCCGGGATGTATGCCCTGACAGCCCTGCTCTTTCGCAATCTGTATTATCCTGTCGCCATCGAGATATGCAGACGGGTCGCCGAGGTTGACTGCGTAGGGAGAGCTCAAAGCGTGCTGCGACCGGGCATCTGGGTCTGTGTAGAGGGTGGTGGTCCGGATGCCGTATTCCGAGGCTGTCCGGCCGACTCGTCTGAACGAGGCATGAGCACAGAATCTCTGAGCATAGCGAACGCACTCACAGGGCAATTTCTCCTCGGTTTGCTATCAGCACGGATGTAAGGGACTTGGTCGTCTGTGTGGCTGTGGAGTTGTAGCGCATGCCATTGCTGGCGAGCAGCTGGCGCGAGAGACGGGCTGACTTCCTGAAGGCACGCATGGTCACAGCTGAAGGTATTCACGGTAAGAAGGATCAATTTGAAGCTTGCAGACTACATTGTTTGTGGGGACTGGAAGTCTGGGGAAGTGACAGGTGCCTCGGCGCATGAGGGCTCCTAAAGCCGGTGAAAGCCGCCAGGTAGGGATTGATGTCATTGGTCGTCCGCGGGGAAGACGCGCGAACGTGTTTACGGCAGCAAACAATGTCGAAGCCGCGCGACACATGCTGGCAACCGCAGCCGGGGGTTATCTGCCGGTGCAGGAGGAGTACTCGAGGTTATCCATGAACGTACACTCCCTCTGTGTCACGACACGTCAGTGCAGACTGCAGATCCGCGCCTCCCCAGCGCATGGGACTCTCACCCGCATGAGTCCACGCCTGTGCCAACCAACATCGCTTCCTCGTCCATGTCACACCAGCAACAAGTCTTATAGCAACATATTCTGATATACCGTCCCAAATCGCTTGCAGTGTCGTGACTGGTCGTACCTCGCATTGACCACCATCGTCTTGCGCTGCGCAACCTTGCTCTCCCCGTCTTCACCCACGAACCGCGACCGCAACGCAACCACAACCACATCTAGCCATCATGAGCGACTACGGCGGCTGCGACGGCGGCGAATACGAGGACTACGCATGGTTCTATGTCGAGGAGGAGTACATTGTCGCCGACGACCTCGCCGAGCACCAAGTACCCTCACCCCCACCGAGCGACTATGTCGACGACGACATGCGGGACGACTGGGACCGCTACGAGTACTTCAACGACCTCGACTACGCTTCAGACTGCTATGAAGATGGCATCTTTCAATCACACGACGCCAAGGACTCGAAGATTGGCCAGAAGCGAAAGCGCGCGACCAAGAGCAGTCGCAGCAAGAAAAAGCTCAAGACGAGTGAAAGCCCGGATCCGATCAAGCCATTTGTGAAGGCGCACTCACCAATCGTGTGGCGTTCACAGCGCGACCGAGTGCAGAAACCGCGGGTGCTCACGCAACCCACCGAAACGTTTGCGCTGTTTGGGGACTGGCGGGAGAGGTTCGGAGACACATCACCCTGGGACCGGCCGTCACAACCGGCCAAGTCACCAGCGCCACTAGGTGATGGAGTGTCTGAGGCCGCGCTTTCTGCCACCTCAGAGCCACTGGATGAGGACGCACTGGCCGAGGACGAAGACATGGAGGAAGACGGAGACATGGAGATCGGCCAGGAGGCATTGATGGCAGCGCTGCAGAATCAACTCGCCGCGGCTGGTGGTCCTCTCAGCGGTATGGATCCGCAGCAACTCCTGCAATTTGCGCTGCGCATGGCGGCAGGCAAGGATGCGGGAGACGATATTGCCGGCGAGATGGCAGACGCCATGCTCGGAGGCGAGGGAGAGGAAGACGACGAAGCCAAAGAGGAGCAACTGCTATCGTGGGTCGCACAGCAGCGGAATGCGAACAAGGACGCTGCAGCAACCGAGCCTGAGTCGCCAGAAGCCAGTCGAGACAGCAACCGGCCTCCAACTCCTCCACTGTCCCAAGCGAATCGTAGTGTGAAGGATGCCGACACCAAGGAAGAGGAAGGAGGAGCGAGGTCCAAGACGTGGACGGCACAGGAGACGAAGCCTGTGGCGTCGAACAAGCGGAAAGCAGAAGATGAGGAGGAGGCCAGTGGTTCCTCCAGAACAACCAAGAGACGGGTGACCAGGTCGTTCAACGCGCCGACAGCTGCGAGTCGGGCCAAGGCAGCGCCAGCGACCACACAGACGAGGAATACGCGCTCGAAGAAATGAGACTTGGATCGCTTTTTATGAAGCATGACTATTCTAAAGGGGAATATTGCGTACTGGACGCTCTTCTATTATTATTCTGGCGAGCTTCACGCCTCAAGGGCGGGTGCAGCAGGTTTAACTGGTGCCTTTGTGCGCTTCAGGAATACTTAAACACTTTCATATTTCATCCTCCACGAAGTTCGCGACGAGGATATCCTTCCACCATACCCATTCCAACTTCCGACACAAGCACTGTGCAGTCGGAAACCAACATACACACCAGCCTTTATCTTCCATCCATAAAAAAACCTCTGTGCGCCACACGGTCTCTAATAGAAGAATATATCCCTGGTCCGCAATACCGACTTCCCCTCCATATTTCTCCTCGCTTACTCTCCATTACTCATACTCACAGCCTTGACACATACATCACCCACACACCACACATCAAACAAGATGCCCTTCACAAACATGCCCCTCCACCCCCAACCCCGGACACACACACACCCCCTCCCCATCCACGCCTCAATGGCCCACTACCCCATGCCAAGATATCGAACTCGGCCCTGCCAACCCACCCGCTCCCTCCCCACCTCAATCACGCATACGCACCGTCCTACGCAAACGCGCAATCCGCATGGCGCTCCTCACACTCGTGTTGCTAGTTTGCGCGTTCGTCCTTGTCGTTAGTGCCGTGGCGGTGCATCGGAAGCGTGAGGAGGGGAGGGGGTTGGGTGGGCGCGGGGCCTGGTAGTGGATTGGGGGTGGTGGGTGGGAAGGTTAGATTCAAGAGGCCAAGTTGTATGCGAGTTTGAAGGCGAGGGTGGGGGTCAGACGGAGCAGATGGGCTGCTAGTTATATTAAAAGTTAGTGATTAAGGATTGGAGAGAGTGGGGGAAGGAGGGGAGGGGAGGGTGAGTAAACGAAGTGAAAGGAGAGCTAATGTCTATCCATGTGTGGCGAAAAGCGCTCTGTGCCGAAAATGAATCTATCGTTAAGTATCATAATCTCTTTCCTATGTTTTCTCTTAGAGTACTACTAACATGTTCTCATTCCTCTGATACCTCATTATCCAAAGCCCATGCACGACTACCAAATTCCCATGCTCCTGGCTATAGTGTCGATCATCTGTTTCAGGACATCAGGGCCCATCTTTTCTTTGCGCTGCCATACCACCAGGAATGCTACGAAAGGGTATGCGTCGGAGAGCTCAACAATTAGATCCGTGGTGTAAGAATGTACTCCCAGATCATATCCGCATTCATCCGGTTGGGAAGATCTGCGGTGCATCATGGTGCTTGCCAAAAGCTACCTTAGTCACGACTATATCGTAATTTACAATATCACTCTTTGGTTTCATTCTTTGTTACATATCCTATGATCTCGGACCCCGAAAATGTAAAGGCTATCTGGACTGCTAATTACCTAGTTTCTGCTAGCCTTGTCATTCACAATGCTGCATTCTAGATCACAAAGTGTTACCATCACCCCTGCAAGAATGTAGCACAAATGTGAACATTCTATTGTGATCTCATGCCATGAGGTCATTTGTAGTACGTTGTCGCAGTACTAAGTTGCTCGACAGTTCTTCCGCCCTGATCGCTAGTTAAGATGAACCTACTGCTCTACGTAGCAACAGACACCAATGGCAAATAAGTCAAGCCCCAAGGCCGCAGGGGATCCAGCGTTGGTCACTGTACCGCCTTTCAACCAAACTACAACAGAACTGAGTTTTAACTTCTCTACACAATTAGGCCTCGAGGCATGGATCTACTGGCACTATCGCAACAGAGCTTTTTGCCCGGACGGCACTTTCAGGGGATTACCGTGGCTTAGGAAACATCTTTTCTCCCTCAACACCGGCCTTTCAACGACTAGAATACGTCATGCCCTTCAACCGTAAGTCGAACCTTTGCGCAATTAACGTACCTGTCTCACCGTTCGATCTCAACTGTACATCTGCAGGAGGAACTTACCTGCTCCACGAAAAACGGCAATCGATGTTGTGTTGTACCTTCACTGATAACAGCAGGCTCCTATACCCAAGTCACGAATACAGTCTGGCACATACCGAGAAGATCAGCAAGCAAATCATGGAAGAAAACATGGGAAACTCAGCACCAAATCAGCATGCACTGCTGTCAGTGTCCCAAACAGGCGGCATTGCCATCCACAACACAATGGCAGGTTTGTGTACTCCAAGCCTGTACCGATCAGACTTGCTAGAGGCGGCAATTGATTCACCGACCCCTGTGGACACGACCGTTGACCTGTTGAGCTGGAAAATGGGTCGAGCCAATTTTACCAACGAGCCAGACGGCGCCAGGGTTGCAGATTTTGACACGGAAGACAGTTCTAGTGAGACAAGTTCGGTATTTTCAAGCAGCAACTTTGAAGGCATGGACTTCCTACTGCCCAAAGCTGGCGGAAGCAATAACGACGGAAATACGCAAGCTACCGGCGCGCTCGCCAGACTTCAACACGCACCTTTGATAGATGCCAGTTTCATCTCCAGTCATGGTGGAAGTCTTCTTCCACAATACGGCCTGCTTGGTTCGCATATGGAGGCCAGGGGTGCTGAGTCTAAGCTCCTCCTGAACACCAATGTCCCATTCTCGATGTTCGTATGCGGAGTCCAAGGAAGTGGGAAGTCCCACACAACATCCTGCATCCTCGAGAACTCTTTGATCCGCTCAAAACATCTTGGGAAGCTTCAGAAGCCTCTTTCTGCCCTCGTTTTCAATTTCGCTCAATTTAGCGGTGACGGCGTCGGGTTCACTGTCAGCGAGGCGGCATTTCTGGCTTCAACCGATTCCAGACTGCCTGGAGGAGCGCATGTGAAGAAAGTGCAAGTGTTGGTCTCGCCCTCCAATTTTCTGCGCATCTCAAAACTCTACACTCGACTTCCCAACGTTCTGGTCACGCCGTTTAAATTGAACCCCCAGGACCTGGATATCGACACAATGCTCACTCTGATGAACGTTGGCGAATCAGAGGGAACACCTCTCTACATGGCGCAAGTGACGCAAATTCTTCGCGAGATGTCTACAGCGGGAGGGCCATTCAACTATCGAGCGTTCAAGAGGCACCTGAAGGGGAAGGACTTCAATCCTGCGCAGACCAGCATGCTACAAATGCGTTTGGGCCTGCTTGAATCGTTCCTGGACATGGACGGAGGTACTGTCGAGCCCCACTTCCAGCCTGGCGAGATTACAATCATGGACATGTCGTGCCCATTTGTCAATGCCAACACGGCGTGTATCCTTTTCAAGATCGGGCTCAAGCGGTATCTGCAGTCCAAAACGAGCGGGAAGATGATTGTGTTAGATGAAGCACACAAGGTATGCCGAGTGATCATATCCCACGAAGCCATTTTTGCTTATCCTTATGCAGTACATGCTCAAAGTGCCGGGCGCAAAGGCCCTGACCGAAACTCTCCTCCAGACGGTCCGTCTCCAGCGGCATTACGGTGCACGCGTCATCATTTCAACCCAGGAACCTACACTCTTGACAGACCTCATCGCCCTCTGCTCGGTCACAGTGATCCATCGTTTCTCTAGTCCGGAGTGGTTGTCAGCTATCAAACGTCATATACCCACTGCGGCGGAGGGTCGTGAAGATCTGATGTTGAAGATTGAGGGGTTGAGGACAGGGGAAGCGTTGGTGTATTCACCGAATGCTGTGCTTGGACGCGACGATAGTGGGGACTTGATCACTGGTACAAGCAGGTTCATCAAGGTTAGAATTAGGAGGAGGATCACGAGCGATGGAGGGCAATCTATGCTAGCAGTCTAAGACAATCGCCCTCCAATCGCTCTAGCTAGAGATTTCTAGCTGGGATAAGTACACGTAGAGCATGCCGTCCGGGCAGAAAGCTCTGTATTAATAGTGCTAGTACATCTAGGCTTTAAGGCCTAATTGTGTAGAGAAGTTAAAACTCAGTTCTGTTGTAGTTTAGTTAAAAGGCAGTAGAGTAATCAATGCTAGTGTGAAATATTTGTATCAAATGTAGAAGAAGGACTGAATAGCTCGAACAAAGCTGAGCCTCGAACTTGGCATGTTGACAGGTCAGTACAGAAGCTGATAATGATTTAGGACAACTAGCTACCCAGCAAGTACAACCTGCCCAAGTGGAAAGAAAAAAAGAGTTTTACAATATCGTACTCCAACTGTGATAGAACGTTATATAGATTGAAATGTGCGTAAATGCGAACCATTGTATTTTTTCCCCCCAGGATAGTTTTCTGTATTGTTCATATAGGGAGTTGTATCTAGACGGTCTTTGTACTACTCGTGAACTCAATTTTTAATTTATTACACATTACTTCGCTCTCACGAGACATGACAAAGACGCATGGCCAAAACACAAAATTCTCATAAATCAATATATTCATCTCTCATACGCTCTACCAACAAAACTAAGCCAAATACTCGCGAAAAATAGGGGGTATCGACGACGCAGGGAACAAAGAAAGCCAATGCATAAATGATGCAGTTACACTAGGAGAGTCCTTGGGCGCCTCTTCCTCCACCACGGGAGACGAAAGCGGCGGCAAGGGTGCGGAAAAACAACGCTGGTGCTGGTTGGGAAAGGGTAACAAACGCGGTGGCGGGACTGGCGGTGGGATGCGGAAGTTTGGTGGGAGAGGCGCGGGAACAAGACGGCGCGATGGAGGAGGTTGAGATGGAGCTGGCGGTGGCGCTGCAACGTTTTCAATCTTCGTCGTCGTCGTCTTTGCGCCAATCTTGAACCGCCCGACTTCAACATCGAGCTCGAACGAAATCTTCTACACCAAGAAAACACTATTAGCACAACGCATCTGTGGCCCGTTCTAACGAAGAGGTTTAGACATGCTGCGAGCCCCGGCCCGTATGAACCGTGCTTGCCTTGCGATGCTTCCAAAACACGAAGCCGCCATACGCCGCGGTAATAAACCACAGCAGCATATTCGCGCAGAGCACCCAAACGGCGTTCTTCATGCGCATAATGCCCTTGTTGCCCTCAGCCTTCTCGGGGATGTACATGCGCCCGAAAATGCCAAAGGCGACGAGATAGCACAGCCAGACCAGCGCGTCCACGTAGAAGAAGAACCACGCCTTGACGAGCGGCAGCATGAAGAGTAGCGCGGTGAGCGCGCCGAGCGTGCCGCACACGACGCTCCAGACCCACTTGGAGTCGACGTACTTGTGGCTGCGGCGCGCCTTGTCGAGATCTATGGCGTACAGCGCGATGACGGTGATGCCGAGCACGAACTGGAAGAAGCGCAGGAAAATGCGCAGAGCGGCGGTGATGGTGAAGTTTGCCCAGAAGGTGGTGCCGGCGGTAGCTTTCTCGGACTTCATGGTCCTACGCGAGAGGAAGTTGAGAGCCATGATGATGATCTGAATCATGTAAGCGTGAGTCTTGTGTAAATGGAATAATTCTGAGTGTAAAAACTTACTTTGTAGGTTTGTAGGTGTGGGATGTGTTTGAATGCGAATGCTTTTTCAGTGTGGTTAGGAAGAAACGCTCACGGCGCAGAAGTAATAAAGTCGCTTGTCGCGAACAATGGTGTTGTGTGGTGTCGCACAGTGCTCGTTGAACCCCTACAGCCTTGCACGCACAATATAATTTAAACAATGTTCGTTGGGGCAGTTGGGATCAGGCTATGACGTCTGTTAACGTGAGAAGCTGCCATGTGCGCGTGCTCTTTCCGCAGTGTGATCGACAAAGAACGTGTAGTGGATGGGCCAGAAAGGTGTAGTTTGG
>NW_001884563.1:237751-241535 GCF_000146915.1 Parastagonospora nodorum SN15 | reverse complement strand
GATATTCTGGGGAAAGTTCGCTCACGTTTCGGACGTTGTGAGAAAATGATTGGCGTCTTTTGCCAATCACGGGATGGTGCACAGTGCGCTTGCAAAACTTCTTTTGTTCATTGTTGCATTCATGCTTTTTAGCTGCGGCATCGCTCATCCGGGCGCTTCAAGCACGCTCACGGCGACGAGTACTTGTAGCCGTACTGCTCCTTCGCCTTCTGGATCTGCTCTGCAAGCTCCTTCTCCTTTTGCGCAAACTCTGGGTCGTCCTTCAGCTTCTGGAGGTACCCGTCGTTGCCAATACCGGGCTTAGACGGGATGTTCAAGCCCTTCTGCACAGCGGGTCGCGCGTTGATGCGCTCCCACCACGCCTTCAGGTTGGGGAAGCGATCCAAGTCGACACCTGAGAATCGGAGCATGTGGATCCAGCCAAAGCTCGCAATGTCTGCAATGCTGTACTTGTTGCCAACGAGGTAGTCGTTGCTCTTGAGTTGTGTGTCGAGAATGCCAACGAGGCGCTCAGTCTCGCCGGTGTAGCGCTGCATGCCGTATGCGATGCGCTCCTTTGCGAAGCGGTTGAAGTGGTTGGCCTGTCCCTGCATGGGGCCGAGACCGCCGTGCTGCCATGCCATCCATTGCTCAGCCCTCGAGTAATCCAGAGGGTCTTTAAAGGTGAATTTGTACTCGGGGTCGTAATTGCGGGTGAGGTATGTGAGGATAGCTGGATGTTCATAAGCTTGGCTATGTCAGAGTGGAAGAAAAGCACTCACCAAGACCTTCCTGCACGGCGAAACCACCCTGGTCGTGGTCTACAATCACTGGGATGCGGCCATTGGGGCCACAGCTTTGTGAACCACTCCTCCTTCTGGATGTTTTGTGAAATGTTGATTGACTGCCATGTGAAGTCCTTGCCGTACGTCTCCTTCAATTCCTCGAGGAGAATGGAAGCTTTCCAGCCATTGGGGGTTCCAAATGTGAGAAGCTCGATGCCCTTGTTGGCCTTGAGGCCCGTTGGTCGCTCGTCGCTGGACATGTCGTAAAGAGGTTTGGACGTGTGGAAGTTTGCAGTGAAGCGGTAGCTGGGAGCCTGGAAGTAGCTTCTAGTTACAAAATTAAGCTTTAGGAAGTGTCGCGGTGGGTGAGTTAAACGCAAGAGTGACATGGATATTGCTGTAACACATCAATTGAGGGGTTTATATGGTTGCAGTATTCTTCGTCACATTTCGTCCTGCTTAGAAATCGTGACGTCGGTCTGCCCGCACTGCGGTTTGCGGGGCAGCGTCGGCGAGCGAACCACTTCGTCTGGTGCAAACAGCTGCATTTCAAAGCATCTGCGCAACGATGGTATAGTGATATGGATGCCTGAGGCTAACATGTAAATGTCCGACTTGGTTCGCTGGAACGGCTTTGCAGGTGGTCAGCTATAGAGCGCTTATTCAACTTCATGCTCACTCATCAACCTCTGGGCAAAGCGAAGAACACGACTGCGGCCAAAGGAATGTTCGAGCATGGCAGTGCGTTTCGGACAGCTGACTGAGTCGAAGTAGATGTTGTCTTTCGGGAATCACATGACTAGCACGCAGTGCGTAGACAATTGAGGCTGCGATATCATTGAAAACATCGAAGACATCGGACCTAGACAATATCGTTCAATTTTAACAATTAACGACGGCATTTGAGCATTTTTAACATGGAGCCCAACGTCAGCGGACAGCCCATCTCCATCGCCATCGGATCCTGCCAGAAACAGCATTACCGAAGCTCGGTCCTACCAGTAGTGATTCAGAGTCAGATTCACAGCGCTGTCCTCACACTGACATGTCGCCTTCACGCTACACCTTCTGAATCGCCAGCGTCAAAACACTGATCATGGAAGATGCACACGCGGGCACCTTCGTGTACGGTGACGTGCACGAGCGCCCGGGTGATGCAGGTACTACTTTTCCCTCTTCCTTGGCGGTTCGTGCGGATCACGGCAACAGAAGCTCCATAAAGGCGCCGAACCAACTTATTTTCCCGTCGTCGAGATAAGAAAAACCGCTCGTTTTTTTTTTCGATCGTCGAAAGAGAAAAGAGTCGTCCGTCGTCGCTTTTTGTGATTCATCTGCTTTGTAGTTGAGACGTTAGATCATCACGATGCATTTCCCACGCGCCACACTCGCTGCATCTTCTCTACTGCTGGCGTCCAGCCATGCAGCAAGCATCTCAGAACACCATGTCTCCGCGCGTTCAAACTGCTCCGTCGCGTTGCAGCACTGGCCCGCCCCTGCAGCAAAAGCCCTCAGCACCATGATCACCCGAAACGCAAACCAAAGCAACTACGCAGTCTTTGACATGGACAACACCAGCTACCGCTACGACCTTGAAGAATCGCTGCTGCCGTTTCTCGAAAACCGCGGTGTCCTTACGCGCCAAACTCTCGATCCCAGCTTGAAATTGATCCCGTTCAAGGACACGGCCAACTTCACAGAGTCGCTGTATAGCTACTACAACCGTCTCTGTGAAGTCGACGAACTCGTGTGCTATCCCTGGGCCGCGCAGATTATGGTCCGGCCTCTCGCTGTCGGTGCTGAAAACCTACCGTCGAACGAACTAATGGCCCTCAACACATCCATCCCCGTGCAATACTACTCCGACGACGAAGTCGTGTCCTCGACCGTCACGCCGCCCAAGATCTTCCGCGGGCAGACGGAGCTCTACAACGCGCTCATGGACAACGGCATAGCCGTGTACGTCATGTCTGCGGCACCAGCGAAGAACTCGTGCGCATGGTTGCCAGCGACCCGAAATATGGCTACAATGTCCCGCCCGCAAATGTCATCGGCGTGACGACTATGCTGCGCAACAAGACGTCCGGCGCGCTGACGACCGCCCGCAAGCAGATTGAAGATGGGACGTACGACCCCGCTGCGTTCCTGGCCGACCTCGAAGGTCACGCCCGTACTTGTACACGCCCGCGAACGTGGTTCGCGGGCAAGGTGGGCCGGCGGTGTTGACGGTACATTGATCAGTGGAAGCGGCCCAGTGCTGGTGGGTGGGGATACGCCGGGGGAGTGATTCATACATGCTGTTCCATGGCGTGGATGTCAGCAAGGGGGGGCGTGCATTTGTGGATTAACCGCAAGGAGGCGTATTATCAGCAGATACTCAAGGAGCAGAAGGATAATGCGGAGGCGCAGAGGGAGAATGGGAGGGCGGTGGAGGCGGATAGGAATTGGGTTGTTGTTAAGCCTGAGGAGATTTTGTAAGCTTGGGGGTGGAAATTGGGGGGAAACTGAGGTAGTGATAATGTACAAATTCAAATGTGTATGCTGCAGTGCAATAGACCTTGAAAAACAGAATGCTGTTGCCTGGAATTGTTCATGTGGCCTAGATGTCGTCCTACCTTAGGCTTTCGGAGGTCCAAAGCACCCGTTGCTAGCCCTTGCGTTAAGCATGTGCATCTTACTAGCCGAGTGGCTCTCCTCATGGTGGCAATTTGGGTAGCGTATCATTTCCTTGAATCTCTTTTCCCACATGTTTAAGCCGCCAAAGTAGTGAATCTGGGAGAAAGTACGCTCTAGCATACCCCTAATTGATGGTCATACCGTTCGTGCACCTTGGCGGCCCATTCGCGTTGCAAATTTGCGCTTGCGGGATTGAAAGCTTCGATATCAGCGCTAGTAGTGGGGCAGCTGCGGCTGAACAAGATGGGTAACAAACAAATAAAGCGAAAGACAGATTACGATTCAGGCAGGTTCACCCTTGCAACGGTATTGATGGCATAAAGGGTGGATGAATGTTATTTAGTGGG
>NW_001884563.1:208946-237093 GCF_000146915.1 Parastagonospora nodorum SN15 | reverse complement strand
AAGTACTCGATGCGCTAGAGAGCCCCAGGCGACAGTGAGTGAGTTTGTTAGGCCTGACGTCAGGACAACTGCTCGCAGAGTGCAAGCACGGACGTGTTGGTAGAAGGCGCAAACGGGTACTACGTCACAGGAGGTGAGAGAAAGCTGTCTAGAATGCTGAGTGCCCAGCGTCTGACCAGGGTTTGCAGATGGGGACTGTGACGCAACTGGGCGTCGATCGGAAATCCCATGCAAATCGCATCGTATCAGGGCCCTTTGTGCATGCACATCATCCGCTATGCTCTTGCTGAGGTTCCAGACCAGCCACAGCTCTGCCCTTGCGCCTTTCTGCCTTGGGCAAGCTGCCCCTCCTCCCCCCACCAAGCTGGCTCGTGCGAGCCTACGTCATACCTACAACACACCGCGGCAACGACTCCTGCATCAGCTTGCAACTCCAAACAGACAAGCACGCAATGCTTAGACGCAGACAAGTGGATGCTTGTCGCGCATTTGCAGGTCATGCGCTGCGTTGCCGCCCGCTAGTATGCGCCTCTCACCAAGTGGCTGCCGTCTTCGGAATGCTGTGCGGTTCCGTTGCCCCTTGATGCGTTGCCTACGCAAACAAAGGCCAGATAGACCCCAACAACAGTTGAAGAATGCAACGTGTCTGTTCCTCGGCTCCACGAAGACGTCATGTGCGGCTGCCATCGCCTTTGCGGAGTTCGAGCTCCCGCTGGCATATGAGAGCACAGCCGTACCTGAGTGGCAATCTGCAATGCATTGTCCGCATTATGCCCATTGTATTTCGCCTTTGCCATCGCAATTCGGCATCTGACAGGGACAAGTTTCTTTTTTTTCCCTGTTTTGATCTTGCCACTGCATGGATCGAGATCTGAAAAGTTTGCGGGCCGCTGGTCTCGTGAGCATCTTTCCGAGGTACTTGGCCAGAGAGGTTAGTGCAGTGACACGTCAAGTGCTGCAGCTTGACTGATGCTTTGCAAGCAGCGGTTTCCTCTCAAGGCACTTCGGTGTCATCTCTTAGGCCAAAGATGTCCATGTCGTCGAAGCACTCCAGTTCGCGCTCTTCTGTTATCAATTGGCCTCATGTCCATCCGCCAAATGCAGATATATCTGGACGTTCGATAAAGAGCTTGGGTCACTCCGGACTTTCTCCCGTGCCATTGATCAGGGAGAGGCCCATGGTTGCCTGGACATCCCAGTATCAAGAACTTTTGCCCATCTTGATGGGCCGCCATTGACGAATGCTTTTTCTGGATAGCTGTGCCAGTTGCAGGCTGGCGCGTGTGGACTCTCCAGATGCGCCGCTATACGCTCTTTAGAGCTTGTCGCTGTTGCAGTATCCCATCTGGCCGAAATATGATCAAGAACTCTAACGCGTAGTACTCATTCACAACAGTCAAGGCACCACCATCTCCCTATCATCCAGGCCCGGATCGCTCTGCGTACCTCCCCTCCCGCAACACATCAGGGAACTACCCGCACCCCATCTCTCATGCCCCGGGCATTACTCACAAGGTCGGCGAACACATTCAGGTTCATCCATGTCGCATCAACGGGAACCCCGGAATCATACGATGCTCTTGCGGGACACTACGCTTCACTTCCAAGCGAGCACGCCGGGTAGACCAGACCATGGATATCCCTTTCAACGACCAAAGGTAACGCGTACCCAATGCGCGAGGTCACGTGCACCAGCCCGGCTATATCTCAGCGCACGATATTTAGCCGCTGGCAAGGCACGGAACGACCTCACGGGAGTCGTTTGTCGCTGATGCGGGGTACGCATGCGTTTTCGGTACCGGAATCGCTTTCGCGGGTCCCATTCAAGCATGCAGCTCGTGTCTCTTACACCAATCGCCCATCCCGAGACGTTATTTACCCGCGAGGTACGGTATCGGATGCAGGCCCGATGGGAGCAGATTAGACATGTCTTCCCGAAAAGTTCGAGGCGAGTTGGGCAGCATTGCACTCGATACGCCAGTCTAGAATATGGTAGTTGGGGTAGGCAGAGTGAGGCGGTGTCTTGCTGGCAGACTTGACTCATGGCAGAAGCGCGTTCCTGCGTTTAAATCGGGTCGCTCCAGCTCGTGCTGCCCGTGCGCATCCTCAACACGGAGCCAGACTTCTAGTTTCGGATTCCGAGGCCGGGTAACATATCAAAGCAGAGACGGACAAACGGACATCATTGTTGGCCGCAAAGCAAGAAAAAAGACTCGGGAAAAAGAAACCAAAAAATGTCTCGTGAAAATGGGGGGGATAATATCTTCTCGCGACTGATGCGGGTCTTCTTTTCTTCCTTGTTGTACCTCTATAGTTATAAAATCTGATATTGACTGGCCCAGGTAAAATGCCAAACTAAGAAAGGAGCGTTTCTTGGAAGAAGTTAGGTAAGATAGGGGCAAAAAAGGAAAAAAAGCCCAGCCAAAAAAGGAAAACCAAAAAGCCCGGTAAATCCAGCCAGGCCGGGCAAGATCGTTTCCGGGCAGTAGGGGGTATCGTAACAAACTCAAACTCAAAGAATCGTACACTTTGGGCGGTTTTTCGACTTGCGCGCGGATTTCCGGGGTCGACCTGCTCTTGACGCTGGGGATTCGTGCTGGACGTAGCGGCGGTTGGCTTGGTCTTTCATGATGATTTGTCTGCAGAGGTCGACGAAGGCTTCGTCCACATTGGCTCTTCGTCGCGCGCTGGTTTCGAAGTAGGGGATGTTCCATTCGCGGGATATGGCAAAGGCGCGGGGGCGCGGTATGGCGCGGTCTTCTTCGAGGTCGGACTTGTTGCCGATGAGCACCATGGGGACGTTGTCGTCTTCTTTTATTCGCCGTATTTGCTCGCGGAGCTCGGCGAGCTCATAGAAGGAAGATTGCGATGTTATGCTGAAAACGAGGAGGAATCCTTGGCCGGTTTTCATATATAATTCCCTGTGGGTGTGAGATGACGTTGTTGGAATTTAGTATTAGGATATGTACCTCATAGCAGCTAGACAGACATGTTAGTAATTGCCAATGATATCAGAATGCTTCACTCACTGAATTGCTCTGTTCCGGCGGTATCCAGAATCTCCAGCATCACATGACGGCCCTGGAGGGGTCAGTAAACATCAACAAAACGATACCAAATACGAACATCTACATCAATGGCCTTGCGGTACGAGTCCTCTATCGTGGGATCATAGCTCTCTATCCAAACGTTTTGCACAAATTGTGCTACAGCATGTCAGCAATTGGAACCTTCACTCTACAAGCGCGGCAACATACCTGTTAGACAACTTTTCCCGACTCCACCTGCAGCGCCACGTTTGTCAGCTGGGGTCTAGTCGCTGATCGCGTGTTCCAACTTACCGGATCCGAGAACGACTATGTGGTACTCCCGTTGCGACATGCTTCAAGAGGCGTGAAAGTTGAGCGACAGATGCAGGCTGGAGGTTTTGTTCCTGGCCTCTGTGGCGGGATGTGCCACAGAAGTTCGCAGCGCCTCAAAATGGCCGTCCGGCTAGCTGAGAAAAAGGGCCGATTGTCCCGAGGCACGATATTGTGGACTGGGGTTTGCTGTGCTGTGGAGAGCTCGCGTCGGCTGCGGATCAGAAGACAAATAGTGCGCGGATTCTGGTGAGTAGCGGTGGACCAACCACAATGCTGCGCCGGGTCGTCAGCCGTCACTGTTTATATGGAATGGTACCCAATCAATGCTATAGGGGCATCGAGCTGGGGATTGAGGCAAATTGGAGACGCGTCCCAAGATGGAAATAGCACGTGCGGCCAGGACTTACCTGGGTGATGCGGCGAGGCTGGCTGGCTGGAAGAATTTTTAAGTGGCTATCGATAAGGGGAGGATGCTCAAGGGATTCCAAGGTTTGATGATGGAAGAAGAGGGCCAAGATTCAAGAAGGTACTTGAAGCGTGCTAACGTCTGGCGGGCAACGCATCGATTAATAGTCGTCAGTACCATGGACTTGGCAGGGCTCAGCAGAATGGGTGTAGCGACGTGCTCGGACTCGTGCAGTGTGCATCGATGTGCTGTACGCCAGGTCAAAGCTACTGTCCGTTCCCAGCTCCGGGGTAACACAGACCGTCTTCCGCGCGCAAAGCTGCCATGCACATCGTCTAAATGCCTGCGTGAGCAGGAGCAGGGAGGGCTCGCCCCAAGGGGATCCCTTTCCGTTGGCTGAACGACTCGAGCGACATCATCGACAGCAGCATCCACCCGCAGACGCCCAATTCGCACGAAACTATGCCGGCACGCTCCCGGACCCCCATCTCATGGTTCGGTGGTAGCGCAGTTCGGATCCGAGCGAGGCAATTGGGCGACGCTAGAATCAAGCACGACGAGCTTCGTCTGTCGAGTGAAGCGGCAGCCAGCAGGCGGAAGTCGCTTCATGCCCAACTCGCACCCCTTCAGGAAAGCACCACCGCAGTGTCTGATAACGAAACAGTCGGGCGTGGTACAGAGACGTGTTTGCAAGGCTGCACCGACCCACGCATCATCCGAGATGCGATCTAGCGCTGCAGCGAATCCCACGCGAAAAGAACAACCTGCAGTTCCAGGTCTAGCAAGAGCAGCTTGGCGTCGAGGATGACGCAGCGCGAGCCTCGGAGAGACGTCTCGCGCAACGCCCATATAGAAAGTTAGAATGCTAGTGCGAGTGCTACTCCACGTGGCAGGGACAGGCATTGTGCGCTTAGCAACATGGACCATACGGTGCCATGTTGGAGAGAGGGCTGGCGGCAATGCAGTGATTGCCGGAATCGCCAGCGACTGCCCGTAAACAGCTTGCAGTTCCCCTGCGGTGCAACGACTGACGCATCTGTCTGGAGACGCGCCATGTCGGTGGTGCTGCATCCGCACGACGACGCAGCACGCAACGCGGCCGTCGCAACGCAATCCAGCTCCATCGGAAACGCAGCCGCTTCCGCAATGCTGGACTGGCTGGAGTAGCAGTTGGAGGCAGTATACGTGGGGCGTGTATCCGTCCCGACTGTTGAGAACAAGTCCGGGCGAATCACGGGCGCTGGTGGACGCAGGAACGACTAAGTTCTGCGGTGAAGACGGGATTGTGCCGTCTGGTGCATATTGCTGATATGTGATGGGGCCTGCAGTTATCTGATTCCATGCTGTGGATGCGTCGCTCGGCGAATCAGTCGGGCCGCAGCTCGCAGCTCGCGGCTTCCGTGCCCGAGTGAACTCACGGCTGCGGCAGCTCGAGGCGGACCCAGAGCCCAGACGTCGAGACGGCATCGACGACCTCGCAGGCTCACAGGCTCACACCGTGCATCTCCCCGCAACCATGCGATTTCATGCTGCCCTCACCCTGGCAGCATGTCTGGCGCCCGCCGCTGCTATTTTCGAGGACGACGCCTACCACATTGACTTCCACTATGCCCTGCTAGGCCAGCCGCAGCGCGAGGCCACCTTTTTCCAGAAGCCATATGCCGGCTCCAAGGCCTCGCTGCTGTACTCGATATCGCAGAACCAGACCGTCGCCGCCATCAACCCCAAGGACGGCGCCCTTGTGTGGCGGCAGCACTTCCCCACCGCGCCCCACGGCCACGGCCACGGCCACCTGAGGGCCGGGCATGAGCAGGACACAGTCGTCAGTGCAGTGGGAGACCGCATCACCGCCTGGAGCGCCTCCGATGGGCGTCTTGCGTGGGAGACGAGCGTCCGGGGCGCCGTTGTGGAGGACCTGGAGATCCTGGAGCAGGAGGATGGCATGACCATCAGCGAGGCCAAGGACGCCATTGTGCTACTCTCGGGCGGGACCACCGGAGTACGGCGCCTGGATGGCAAGACGGGGCTGGCCAAGTGGACGTTCGAGGATACCAGGTCAGCTATGTGCCAGGGTAGATGCAATGTTGGGCTGACAATGTGGCAGTGGAGACGCACCATACCAGATATCGACCTCGCCCACGACCATCTACTACATCTCGCTCCACACGTCGATGCTCGGGGGCTCCAAGCTCAAGGTCACCTCGCTCAGCCCCATCACCGGCAAGAAGATTGACCAGTACACGCTCAGCTCCGACGCCGAAATCACCGCGCGCGACCACATTCTCTTCGCCGGAGCCAACACGGCAGCGCCGCTGCTGGCATGGACAGACAAGGGCAACAGGGTGCTGAAGGTTAACATCATCGGCACTAAGAACGTGGCCACCTTCAACACACCGGGCGATGAAGTCGTGGAGAAGATTGTGCTGCATGCGCCCAACCACATCAACTCGCTCCCGCACTTCCTGGTCGAGTACCAGACTGCCATTGGTCACTCTGCGGAGGTCTATCACGTGGATCTGAAGAAGAGCACTGTGTCGAAAGCCTACAGTCTCCCCGAGCTGCGCAGCAAGGGCACATTTACGACCAGCACGCAAGACGCCAATGTGTACTTTACTCGCATCACCGAAGACGAAGTCGCCGTTTTCTCGTCCGTCTCGCATGGCGTACTCGGCCGATGGACCTTGAAGCACTCGCTTGCCACCGCAGGCGCATACCCCGTACACGGTGTTTCCGAAGTAGTCGTCAAGTCAGGCTCCGCCAGCGCGGTAAGATCCGCCGTCTTCTACTCGAATGGGCAGTGGGTACTACACCGCAACGACGAGCTTGCATGGTCGCGGCCAGAATTTCTCTCTGGAACTGTGTCCGCAGTTTGGGCCAGCCTGCCTGAAGCGGAGACACTCGCACAGGCTCTTGAAGAGGAGAGCCACCGCAACTTGGTATCGGCCTACATCCACCGGGTGCAGAGACATGTGCAGGACCTACAGCATTTGCCTGCCTGGGCGCAGAGCATCCCCGCCCGTCTTCTCGGTAGTGTCTTCGGCAAGTCTAAGGAGGCCACAGAGAAGGCTATCAAGCTTGACACCTTTGGATTCCATAAGCTTGTGGTTGTCGCAACCGAGCAGGGCCGTCTTGCTGCGCTCGACGTCGGCTCGCGTGGTAAGATCCTCTGGAATGTTGATCTACGCAAACTCGCGCCAGAGGCTATCTTCAGCCGACCATCTCTCAAGGCTCACCGCGGCTATGTCGAAGTCAGAGATGCAGGTCTGAAGGGATCGCTCTTCGTCAACTCTACAACCGGCGGTCTCGCCTCGCCCCAGCACGTCAAGACAGACGCGTCCGTTGTTTCTGATGGTCAGAAGCTCGTGTCTTTTACGCTCGTTGACGGCACCCTAAAAGGCTTCTTGGAGGACGAACCGACTTCGGAACCCGTATGGAGTTTCTTGCCTGCTTCAGGAGAGCGCATTGTTTCCTACACAGCGCGGCCTCTCAAGGATCCGGTAGCCTCCATTGGCAAGGTTCTCGGCGACAGACGCGTGCTGTACAAGTACTTGAACCCCAACCTCGTCTTAGTCACAGCAGTCTCCGATGCTACTCGCACAGCTTCGGTCTACTTGCTGGACTCGGCTTCCGGCCAACTCCTCCACACCATGTCCCACAGCGATGTCGACACGTCCCGACCGATTCCGTCCACCATCTCGGAGCATTGGTTCAGTTACTCCCTCACCACCGATGCCAAATCCGGGGCCTCTTCTCGCGGCTATCAGCTTGTCGTTGCTGATCTCTACGAATCACCTCTTCCTGATGACAGGGGTCCACTCGGTGCTTCCTCGAACTCGTCTACTATACAGCCTTCAGGCTCAACAGGCGACGTAGTCAAGCCTTATGTTCTTTCGCAGAGCTACCAGATCCCCGCCGAGATCTCGCACATGACTGTCACTCAGACAAGACAAGGAATCACCAGCCGCGAGCTCCTGGTCACCGTCCCATCATCCAACTCGATCATCGGCATTCCTCGCCAAGTGATTGATCCTCGTCGCCCTATTGGCCGTGATCCCGACAACACGGAGAAGGAAGAGGGTCTGTCACGATACACGCCTGCAATTCAATGGGACCCAAGGTGGCACCTCACGCACAAGTACGAAGTTCTTGGCCTGAAGGACGTCATCACCAGCGAGAGTGGCATTGAAAGCACAAGTCTTGTTTTCGCGTACGGGCTGGACATCTTTGGCACAAGAGTCGCGCCCAGTTTTGCATTTGATATTCTTGGCAAGGGATTCAACAAGATTTCCATGTTGATCACCGTCGTGGGTCTGTTTATTGGTGTCATTTTTGTTGCGCCGTTGGTAAGTTCCTCCCTATAATCCGTGGTTCTGTGGGAATAAGCTAACAAAGTCTAGGTTCGGAGGAAACAAATCAACTCGCTTTGGACGATACAATAGAATTCTGGATGTACAAAAGTATTTTGAAGACATTTTGGGAGGTGACAGAGGAATAGGCCCATGAGCAGGGCACAACATTATTGCGCACACGCAGGCCATGCACATTCATGCCTGCAATTGCAATCACCAGCTAATTTCTATAGAATATGACGAAGCATATTGTATGAGACGATAGAAAGTACGAATCAACATAATCATCACTCATCTTTCTACCCAGATCCATGCACGGTCATTATGCACGCCCGCGTAAAAATGGATCTTAGAGATTTTGTATTCGTGAGAATGTGCCGTGTTGAATGATGTAATGCAGGTTGCACTAGAGTGATGATGCAAACTACGGAGAGCTATTTCCGCCACGACGCCTAAAATCCGATGAAGTATGCAACAAGATGCTGTAGAAAACCTAAACCATTCTCATATAAAGATACACCTAGACCCATCCCTCGTGCATCATACCCACTCCTACATCCAGTCCCCCCAATCTCTTCCACATCACCATCTTCCTCGCAAACCTACCCCAAACATGTCCGACCAAATAAAATACACCTCCAAACTCACATCCTCCCGCATCCTCATCATCGGCGGATCCTCCGGCATCGGCTTCAGCGTCGCAGAAGCATGCATCGAACACGGCGCCTCCGTCGTCCTCTCCTCCTCCAACCCCACACGCGTCGAATCCGCCGTGTCACGGATTGCAACCGCCTACCCCTCGAAGAAATCCGCAATCCACGGCGTCACCGTCGACCTAGGCAAGCCCTCAACGCTTGAAAACGAGCTGGAAAAAGTGTTAAAACGCAGCGTTGAAATCCTCAAAGGGAAATTAAACCACGTGATCTTCACCGCCGGCGACGCTCTCGCCACAATGCCCTTGTCCTCCATGACATATGCGAACATCGTGGCTGCAGGCCAAGTGCGCTTCTTCGCGCCGCTGCTGCTTGCGAAATACCTGCCCGAGTATCTCGAGGACAGCCATGCGTCGAGCTACACCATCACGACGGGCAGTATCAGCGAGAAGCCGATGCCAGGGTGGAATGTGATTGCGGGATTTATGGGCGGGTTGCATAGTATGGTCAGGAATTTGGCGCTGGATTTGAAGCCCGTGAGAGTGAGTATTCCCCAATACCCTGCAATCTTAAGGATGGGGAGGGATGTGCTGATGAATTGGGTGTGCAGGTCAATGGCGTGAGTCCGGGCGTGGTGGATACGGAGCTGTGGCGGGTGAGCGAGGAGGAGAGGAAGGAGATGATGAGGAGTATGGGCGAGAAGCTGGCGACGGGACGGGCGGGGAGGCCGGAGGATGTAGCAGAGAGTTATTTAGGGTTGTTAAGGGATGGGAATGTTACGGGGAGTATGGTCAGGACGGATGGTGGGGGGTTGATTATGTAGGTGTGAGGTTGAGTGGTGGGGTTGTAACGCTGGAGATGGTGTTAATGTTGCGTTGATAGAGTGTTGGTAGATAACGGCTGGAATGAGTTCAACGCCTCAAGGGTGGTACAGTATGAAGTTAAAGCCCGGTCACCCCGATGACAAGAGGTTAATAACTGTACATATATAGAGTTGGAATCATATCAAGACCCTCTCCGGACGCGGTACCGTTAGGAACTGTGGTAGACCCTCCCGTTACGAGAAAGCCCGGACGAAGTCTCGGATGCATGTACTCCTTTTTAGCCCATGATGAAAACTACTCAAGCCTATCTTGCGGATGCTAAGACTCCCCTCAGGTATCTCACAGCGTTAATGCGCAAGTTTGTCAGCGTCCCCAGACTATTGTAGTACTCTTCTTGTGCTGATTGTGTCCGGCTTATTCTACACCTCGAGAATGATTGCGAAAATTTCGAAGACATAAATGTTGAAAGATGTGTAGGAACAGTGGGGATATGAATAGTAATTCGTAGTTATACTTGCATGTGTTAGGTTGGTCGGAATCTGGTTCTTCGGAAGCGGAGATGTGCTAGTCACTGAAGCGGACTAGAGGTGCCTGAAAATTTGACACATCTCTTCTACTCGCCCCACCTAGATAGATTATTGGTGGTCCACTTTGTTTCCTGGGAAAGATGCTTTGAAAGATGTTGCTAGATGATGCTGTTGGTTAGTTCTGCACAACTACATATTATATTTGAATGGCTTCTCTTCCATCAAGCATTCTTGGTCCAACGGTAGGATAATTGCCTTCCAAGCAATTGGCCCGGGTTCGACTCCCGGAGGATGCACAACATCCTTCTCATCGATTGCAAAGTTGTGAACTTTCTTTTTGCGGTTGTTTTTGGCTGGTGGGTGGACATGAATATTCGGCGCACGTGACCCTGACCGGTCACCACCACGACCCCACAATCCCATCCCAATCAAGACAGACTACTGCAGCCAGTTTCACAAACTCTGTTTCAGTCTTGCTTTGTTTTTTTTGGCCATGCCTCGACTTGCCAGTGTGACACAATGCGCGGGGTATCACCGTCATGTATCTGGATAAGGAACTCGCATTGGAGCGGCCACCTCCGAGTGCTTGGTGTACATATGCACATGCGCATTTATTGCACCCGACACGGAACCTCCGAAGCCATTACAGTGGTCTTGGATAACACTGCTGCAAATCTACCAGGAATCATCACGCTGATCTCTGGCGATCATGCAACATGACAACCAGTCCTGGAGGCCTTGAGGATGTTCAACGAAATCGATCAGCGTCCCTCACGGTGGGCAGGGTTTGCCTGCCGACGGACAAGGCTGCAGTACAAAGAACGCAGACCGAACACATGCAAGGCTCCAGAGTGTCACCAAAGCCTTGTTTCGAAACAGCCGTACGACATGATTGGCTCGCACATCGAGCTCTACATAGACTCGGTAAGGGTGCGTTGGCCTTGCATGTCTCTGTGGAGACTCTAGACCGCGAGGAAGTCGGTGAGTTTGCCTAAGGAACTGGTGCCCCGCATGGCCAGTCGCAAAAATGATTGGTTGGGTGTTCACTTTGGTGGGGAGAGTCACCGACACAGTTGAAGATGCAAGCCAAGGTGAGTGACTGTGGTGCAAGTGTTGGGTTTCGTCTAGAGATTGAGCCGCATGCGATAATGTGTCCTGTTTGGATCCAAAGTGCCATTGGAAGAAGTATTTGAGTAAGCCCTACGCCCGTCTGGATCAGTGTCGAATTTACTGCTTCATACAAGTTTGCCATCGATCACACAAACAATACCTCGTATATCATGACTTCGCAATCAAACTTCCAGGCTGTCGCGCCTGTTCGCACAGATACAGTTGGATCGCAATCATCATCGGACATGTCTGTCTCAAATTCCCCAACATCGCCCACATCGCGTGCGGCAACCGAGTTCTTTGGCGCCATCAGTGCTCGCGTTCGCGGTCGCTCGAGAAGTCGGTCTCGCGATGCGTCGCGCAAGCGGACCAAATCACCCATGGTCCCGCCGCCTAAACAGATCGCGCAAGCCCAGCACAACCGCAACACTTCAACATCAACAACGACCTCGCCTACTACACCTGTACGACCCAGCCTTCAATCGGCAAGCAGGCGAAGCACAAGCGGAAGCGATATGTGGCGTGGCCGGCATTCGAATGATTGGTTGTTTGGTGGATGGTCGGCGACGGAGACTGCGAAAGATCTCCTCAACCGTCGCAAGTAGGGTACACAAGCTAGTCTGTGACTGCTTGGTATGGTTGGGCTAGATGACTGCAGGAAGGTGTCACACAACAAGAGTGTCTGGTAGCCCATCAACGACTGTTATGAAACGAGGAAATAATGAGAAAGGAAATTTGACGAGTAGGAAAAGACGGTTCAATGCAGTCTCGGCATGGCTCGAATGGCTTGCAAAGTATTTTGTAGCCTCTAGGATATGTATATTAGCTGAATGTAAATGCATGCTGCAAATTGATCGTGTGTTGAAAGTTGCTGTGCGCCGTCACTCCCTACCGCTTCGCGTTCCTGAATAAGCTTCTGGAAGCCGCTTCAAGTACAGAATCCACTGCAATATGGCGAATACAAGACTAACAAGATATGATAATGTCGATCAGTTCATGTGGAAGAGGTGGAGAATGTCCCGACTTGACAGTCCTTGACCCTTTTACATAAGCAAATCTGAGTCGCGCCCCTGACCTCCGAAATTCGGTATACTTCGTAGCCCACCAATACCACACCGCTCCGTCGAGTACCTACATGGCTCCTGCTGCGCAGTGTTCCTGCATCCGCAACGATATGCGTCACGAAATCGATCGCGAAAATGATAAAGTCTTCCAATGACAATTCGCGATTTCGGAGTGCCTCGAGACGACTGAGTGACTCCACGGCGTTCATAGCTACCCATAGCTACTCCGAGCATGACCCACTGCCCCTCCATAACACCATCTGACCCCATCGAGCCTACTACACTGTGTTGAACCACGTACTCATTCCGAAAGAGCATGTGTATATAGTCATATAGCGTCTGATACCATCTCCCACAAGATAAGACGGGCACGTTTATATCCTCGACAACCCACCACAAGCACTACGCATCCACCCCACCTTGATTTCCATACCGATCACCATGAAGCATCCACGCGCTTCTCTACCAACCCCAACATCAACGAATTCATTTTGGCACAGCGAGCCGAACAAATTCTTGCTGGGGCATCGAACGACCGAGAAGCTGCCTTCTGAGGCTGATATTGTGATCGTGGGAACCGGCATAACTGGCACATCCGCTGCAAGATTTCTGAGCGAAGATGCAAGGTCAAAGGGGAAGAGTATTGTTGTGCTCGATGCTAGGGAGGCATGTTGGTGCGCCACCGGACGGGTAAGTCACAGATCAGACAGACTGTGATAAGCAGCTGTACACCAGAACGGCGACGTCCGCCGCATCATGACCTCCAAGTCTAACTATCTCCAAAACAGAACGGCGGCCATTGTCAGCCTCTCCTCTGGGATCGTGGCTCCGAAGTAGCTGCATTCGAACTCCGCAATGTCGCCGCCGTACGAAACTACATCGAAGCGAACAACGTCCCTTGCGAATGGCGCACTGTATACGGCTGCCGCACCTTCTGGACGGAGGGCGCAATGGCCGAAGCCGAAAAGGAAATCGCTCAACTCCAGGAATCATCGCCGGATGTTGCAGCTCAAGTCTCAATCATCAAGGACAAAGCTGAGCTCAAGAAACACCGCGTCAGTTCCGAATGTGTCGGCGCAACTCTCACAGCCGGCGCAGCAAGTCTATGGCCATACAAGCTCGTCACATTCATACTCGAGAAGTTGGTGAAGGAGGGGAAGATCAACTTGCAAACCAAAACACCAGTCGAGGAAATCAAGACCTCGGAAGACGGCAAGACGCACACATTGGTTACGCCTCGCGGCACTATCAGTTCGCAGAACGTCATCCTCGCAACAAATGGCTACACATCCGCTCTCCTACCACACTTCGCAGACCTCATTGTCCCCGTGCGCGGCGAAATGTCTGCTCTATACCCACCCGCAAACTCAACCATCATCCCAGACTCCTACGGCATGGTCGGCGCCCTGAACCAGCCCGAGACCAACGACGACTACCTAGTCCAGCGCCCATACTCGGGTGTGCCGAATCCAGGCGGCCACTTGATGTTCGGCGGCGGACGCGGCGCCGGCCATCTACCGACCATCGGCGTATCAGACGACACCATCATTGACAAAGACAGCGCAGCCTATCTGCGCAGCGCGCTCCTCAAAGTCCTCGAACTCGACGGCGAGACGGAGGGACTTGCTGAACTCAAAGCCGCGGCTGAGTGGACTGGCATCATGGGATACAGTCGCGACGATCATCCGTGGGTTGGCAAAGTGCCTGAGAAAGAAGGGCTGTGGCTTTGTGGCGGGTACACGGGACATGGTATGCCCAACGGCACATTGTGTGGAAAGGCGGTTGTGGATATGTTGCTTGCAGAGCTGGAGGGCAGGGACTTTGCAGATGTACAGGAGAGTATGGTGCAGAAGGGCGATATACCGCGGAGTTACCTTTTGAGCACGGAGAGGATTGAGAGAGCGAGGGCTGGGCTTACAGTGGAGCAGCAGGATCAGAAGGGCTTGCGCATGCCGAATGGGGTTGTGTAGAGGTTGTAGCTATCATTGTGATTCATTCTCGGTCGTGGAAGCGTATGTCTAGTGGTTCATCGAACGGTCAAGTATACGCGTATGAACAGCGTGTATAGCGTTTCCACATCCCGTTTGCCCAGGAATGTGCTCCCCCGCAGCTGACTAATAGAACCCTACTTGAGTTTGCGATCTATCCAAGTCTCAATTCAATTCCAGCATACAATCAAGTAACACAACATATTATCCCCGCCTATTTGAACACTCGACACCAAACCCACACTTCCCAATACCACAACATCATCACCACAACTAAACACCTTGGCTAAATCTTTTCTCTGTCTCAAACCACCACCGCCATGTCTTCCCCCCTCCCCACAAAAATCGGCATAATCCTCTTCCCCGGCTTCCAACTCCTCGACGCCGCTGGCCCCCTCGACGCCTTCTCCCTACTGTCCCAACAACACCCCCTCGAAATCTCCATCCTCGGCGCCACAATCTCCCCCATCTCCACCGCACACGCCATGCAAAGCTCCGGCGCATGCATCGTGCCGACGCACACGTTTGCGCAAGCAAGAGAACTGGGTCTGGATGTGCTTGTATTGCCGGGTGGGCTGGGCACGCGCACAGAAGAGAATGTCAGGGAGGTGGTGGAGTTTGTGAAGAGTTTGGGGCCGGAAGGGGTGAGGTGGATGTTGACGGTATGTACGGGGAGTGAAGTGCTCGCGAGAACGGGGTGGTTGGATGGGAGGAGGGCGACGACGAATAAGAGGGCTTTTAATGAGGTATGTCTTGTCCCTTCTATCCCATCCCATCCTTTTCGCCTGGGTGCTGACTTTGGATAGGTCAAGGCTAAGCACCCCGCCGTCCAATGGGTGCCCAAAGCCCGCTGGGTCGTTGACGGGAATATCTGGACCAGCAGCGGGATTTCCGCAGGCATTGATTTGGCATTCGCGTGGATCGCAGACGTGTTTGGTGAGGACATAGCGCAGTTTGTTGCGGATAGGAGTGAGTACGAGCGTAACGTAAACGCAAATGATGATCGGTTTGCGGAGCGTTGGGGAGCTGTTTAGTCGCCCTCCCCATCCTCGTCTTCTTTCAAATAAACCACCATTCCGTTCAATGCATGTGCATGCCCTTCAAAATCAACGAGTTTCTGCTTCTCCCGGCCCAAGAGAAATGTCGCGCCGATGTTGTTGCACTCGTCTAGTTTCGCTTGTTTCTCCGCGGTCTGCGCGTATGTGGTGTAGTCGTCAAGGATCTCGTTGCCCACGTACACGGCTGGGTCCTTTTCCTTCAGAAACATGGGTAGGAGGAGGAACCAATCGACAAACGGACTGAACACAAAGCTCTCAGTCGAAATGTGCTTCTCGATTCCCGTCTGTACCGTCGTGATGTCGAGCAGCTTGAGAAAATCCATGTCCAACGTCGTAAACGCAGGATCTTGCGCGTATGTCGTGATACCGTTGTCATCGCTGAGAAGCCTTACAACATGCACAAAAGCCACGAGTTGCCATAAACTCCTCCACCTCTGCTCCCAATCCCTTGCGAAGCTGCCAATGCCGATACACACCGCAGTCTTCACCACCTTTTCCCTCTTCTTGAACAATTCCTGCATCTGTCTCGCAACAGGACACCCTTTCCAACGCTCCTGCAATATTTCAAACTCAGCCAGCAATTTCTCCGCCGTCAGGTCCTTGACCGTACTATTGGGCACCTGACCCGCGACACTCTTCTTCCCCCCCTTCGCATTTCCCTTCCCATTCTCCTTCTCATCCCCGCGGACTTTGAGATTAGACAGTCCATGCGTAATCACCGTCCACCCATCCCCACTCTCAACCTCCCGCCTCTTCACCCGCGCCTTTGTCTTTTGCCCAGCCATCACCTTGTTCTAGCACATCGGCACCATGCAAGATCGATGACGTCGCACGACTTGCAGTCGTCGAGTTAAGGTGCGGCTTGCTCCTGCTGGGCGCCTAAAATGTCAATATCGCGGATGGTTAGAGTGGGCGCGTAGGGAATTGCGGCGTTGGGAAGAGTTCGGTGCAGGGGACACACTAACGATTAGCGCGAGTCATGGAGGGTTCTGACATGTCACTTCTGTGTGGTGTAGAGTTCGCAGCACTAGAGTGATACACTGGGATCTAGATTGTAGTCATATTTGGAATTCTTTTGGTTTGGTAGGCTGGGGAAGGAAGGGGGGAATTATCGCTGTGTGATGAATTCAGCCATCCAATCGTTAGCTGTCAGCACAGTCTCGGACTCAGCGATTATGTGCATGCAGGACATCAGCACGACTGCATCAGCGCAGCAGAATCTCACGTTAGACCAGCTAGAAAGCGACGTGTTAGGTGATCAATGTACATTTTTGTACGATGGATACAGCTCCTCTCCACTTGCAACCTCTCTCTCGGTAGTAATGAAAGTCCATGACCAAAAGCGTCTCAGTCGCTGTGAAAAAGACCGGAGGATATCTTAATACGCCCAAAACTCCATGTGCCCAATTAAATACAACGACCCAGTCCAACCCAAATTCGCTCTACAATCCCGTACAACACATTGCGAGAATAAGTAGTAGTGGCATGAGTATCGACGCGTAAACGTTCATGACGGCATTGTGTGGCGCCGGCGAACTTGTCGTTGTGTAAAGCATCTGGAATCCGATTTTCTGGCTGGGCTGAGTCGAGTTGAAGCAGTTATCTGGCGTGACTGGTTCGACGTCTTGTGGTTCCGCAAACGTAATATCGACGCACTGCAATGATGAATTAGCACAAATGCATGAGCTCCTGCAAGATAATACGCACGTTGTACAGCGATGCGCCATGCTGCGCCAACTCAATGACCTGGATGGTGGCGTTGTCTCCAACTTTAGGTTCGTAACCGAGCGGCAGTGGGACCTGGGGCATGCAGAATGTACCCTCGTATTGCTGGTTTGAAGGACCGGAGATGGCGAAGTTCATGATGGAGTGCGAGTAGTTCAAAGGCTCGTTGCCGTAGCCCATGTTGAAGTAGAATTGCGCGCTAGCATGGCCGGGGAACCATCCTGGCTGTATAGAAATCGCACCGCCCTTGATGGGCCATTTTGTTCGATTTTGCGACATGGGCAGACCGCCGCCTGTTGCGATATTAGCAAGACTAGCCAGCGAGGTGCGATAATGATAAACCTACATGGATACATCCATTGCATGCCATATGGGAAGCCATATGTGCCGTTGTCGTAGTTGATTCCAAGCGATCCGGCAGGAATGCTGGGGTCGGTGGGCGAAACAGTTCCGTTTGTGTGGATGTTGTTTCCTCTCCAGCCGGGATATACGATCACGGTATGGGCCGAAGCAAGCGACCAACTGGCGACCACAAACACAAGCTCGGTAAATCGGAACATGGCGGTGATGTGAACGTTGACAGCGATATCGAAACGGTGCGAATGGGTCCTTCTCTTTTGCAATACAGCAGTCAGTCAAGCAGTGCACGCTCAGATGGTAGTCGATGCAGGCCGGCAGCGTGCGGTGGCGGGGGCTACCAGCACTTATGGGCTGCACAGGACGGCTCTAGGTGCCTCGTGCTACCGATCCGTCTTCGAAGAGAGCAAATGGAGCATGCAGGCGAATGAGAAGAGCAAAACGGCGCCGCCAGCTCGGCCAGCCAGTGCATGTCAGCCTTCGAAGCATTGAGTATGCAGCGAATGGGCACTGTACTAGCATATTGGCTCGACAGGGCAGTCGACCACTCAGCTTTGCGTATTCAAGTCTTGTCGGGCGGGAGGGAAGCCCCCAAGACGGCCGGGGCGAATAGCGTCCGAGGAATCGATGGCGATATGCATTCTGATTCGCCAGTTGGTGTGATGTCTCTGCAGGCCTTCCCAGGGACCACTCTAAGCGCCCACGACAGCAGCCCCATCGCCACCTCGACAACGTGGGCTCTCGTGCACTGCGAAACCCGATGAACTCCCATCGCGCGCGACTGTGCTCGTGATAGTGTGACCGAGACGTCATGTCCGAGTCTCGACGCGCCTTTGAGGTTTGACTAATATGTTGCCAGTGTGGCATCGATCAGCCACCAAGCCACCGTAGTACCCACTGCGATCTGCACTCGCACCGCACAGTCAGCCTGCCATGAAAATAGCCATCGTCGCAATACGAAGTATCGGTATCCATTCCACTCAGCCCTTCAACGCATGCAATGTATTCCTCCTGCACCCGCAGACCTCTGCATGAAGACATTTGGTGGGGTCGCAAGCACGTCTTGATGATTGGGACAATGTTCTGCCGCCCCTGCATCGCAGCACGCAAATGCCATCTTCATGGCTATTCGTTCATGGTTAATTGCCGGTGCAGGTTCACTGCCCGTAACGGGCATTCCATGCTTGCAGTGCTGATGATCGGTGTTCTGTGCAAGGGCTTCTCGCGCTTAGGCATGGTGAGCGTTTACGCGCGATAGCGGTTGGAACGTTGCGTAGCCGATCATGGTGATCGCGGTTGTGGTGGCATGGCAATGTGAGGGATGTTGTTGGAAGTGTTCTTTGGCGCCAGCGTGACGTCGAATGTACCAGAGGAAGGTGTGATACGATGTCTTTTCCAACACGTGACCGAAGCTGCTGCTCCCATGTAATTATGCGCAGGCAAATGCTTCAATGCATTCGAAAGAGCAAGGAAGATATTCCAACGAGCTGAGTTGTAAGATTGGTTGCCCTTTTTTCTGTAAGAAGTTTGTCTCATATCATACTCGCAACTGGCAAAAGAGTGTACTCCAGGGTCAGCCTTGCGGCAATTCCTACAAGAATCTGCAAGCTATATACATTAATCGCTTTTCTTTATTCGTGTTTTATATCTGTCAGCCTCCCAATCGACTATTCCGAACAGAATTCCGAACAGACTTCTCGGCCGGCAATTCAACCAACCACGTCGACGCCCTCACCCACATTTCGTGTCTCTCCTCCGTCCCTGGCATCTCGTTGACCGGCGCCGGCTGTACATGCGCATGCTCATGTAACTCTACTCTCTTTTCCTGGTCATGCAACTCCGCTCTCTTTACCGGGGGCGAAACAACCGACTTCTCTGAATCCTGTGCCCCAAAGTGTGTGTTTGTGTTGGTAGATTTCCGCCGGTGCGACCGTGCAATCAAGACAGCTGCGAACGCGATGATCACAACAACCACGCCGATGCCTGCGCCAAAGCCTGCTTTTGCACCCGTACTGAGTCCCTCCGCCTCTTGTAACCTGGCGCTCGTAGCGCTAGGAAGAATCGCACTCGCACCCGTCCGCGCAGGTGTACTTGTTGCAGTAGCGATCCCCGCATCCACCGCTCGCGTCAATTTCCCAGGCAGATCTGGTACCGAGAATGGATTTCCCATAGCCCCACTCGCGTTTCCCAGGGCGGCGCGGACGGTGAATGAACTGTCTTTCATCAAGCAGCTGCTCACGCCGTCCCGGAACCATTGCGGAACTTGTGTCCAGACTTGCTCGGCGCAGAGGGCTTGGTCGTCGAAGCAGGGGAGATCGTTTGCGAAATATGCGCATTCACAAGGGCCGGGCCAGACGGTGTTGAGGGTGTTTGATTTTGTGCTGTGGAGGTGAGTAAGTGGGAGAGGGGTAGGATTAGAAAGCATGAGGTACCATTCAGTGCGTATCGAGTCCCATCGCTGAGCACATGCGTTCATGGCTGGTGTGGCGGATATGCACGCGGCATTTGTGTATGTTTCTTGCGCGGTGACAACGGTAAGGACAGTTAGTAGAAGCCATGATGTTGCGAGGCGGAGGTTCGCCATCCTCTTGCAGCAATTTGGAATGAGTGTGAGTTTCGCGATGACGTGAGTTCTGGGGACAAGCAGCTGTTGTATAAAGGCAGCCAAGTGATGCGGAACACGATATCTGCCTCAGTAAGTACAGAGGCATTCTCCATCGTACTGTTTGCGCATATACTGAAACGCTCATATTCTGGCGCCATGCCACTCTTGGGAGTGTGGGATCTTGGTGTCCGGGTTGCGACTGAGGGTGTGTCAGGCATGCGGCTCGGGTACCACTTCACGAATCGATGGTTCGCAAGGCAGACTTTGCTGGCTGGCTAGGCGTGTTCAGCTCTAGCGGTGGTTGTCTTTATGTGCACTCGAATTGTTGTCGTTGATGCGCAATCTATTGCACGCGATGCTTGACGACACTGCGTAGACCTTGTGGGCCTGAAATTGTCCATGTCCCAAGGAGATGCACTTGACTTGCAAAAGGAAAGTATCATCGTGAGGCACCCTGACGGGCCGTTAGGAATCGGCAGCATCCGACGTGCCTGAGACGTGGAATCTCTTGGAAGGATTTGCTGGGTTATGCAAAATGTTTGGTGGGATTGAAACAGTGGACGAATCGGAAAGGTTGACGAAGACGTGTGATTTGAAATCGAGACGACCAGATTATTTCATGATCCTGAAGGAAGGAAGAAAGGAAGGAAGGAAGCATCGGAGTCATGCAAGCATATGTTGCTGCCACTGGGCTGCTGCGGAGTTGGTGGAAAATAGTGTAGACATGCTTTCTGCGGATGTCATGCGCGTACTGGTGAGCGATGCCCATGTGCGGATGTCTGGCTCAATTGGGTTCAAGAGTCATTGTCCACCTGACCTGCCTAATGGGTGTGTATTCGATGCAGGGCGTAGCAACAGTCATGGTGGTTGTGGTGGTTGCGGTGGTTGCGATCAAGGTCGGCAGGAAAAACGATGATCCTTGGTGCGTCAATGGCGGGGTGAGTCAATGGCAAAAGTTGGACCCCGCGATAAATTAGCAGACGCGCCCACACGACACGGCCAGCACCATTGCATCGCAACCATGGCCGACCAACAGCCCCCAGCCGCTGCCCCCGCGGGCGAGAGCGCCGACAAGACACACACGGACCCCGTGACGGGCGAGAAGATCTCCAAGAGCGAGCTGAAGCGGCGGCAGAAGCAGCGCGAGAAGGACGAGAAGAAGAAGGAGAAGGAAGCTGCGTTGCCCGCGCGGCCCAAGAAGGAAGGCAAGAAGGACGATGTCGAGGAGCTGAACCCCAACGTGCGCGTCTCCCCCCCACCACGGAGAACTCGATTGACGTGTGCCAGCAATACTTTGAGATCCGCTCCAACAAGATCAACGCGCTGCGGGCCTCCAAGCAGCCCAACCCCTACCCGCACAAGTTCCACGTCAACTACAAGATCGCCGACTATGTGCGCGACTTCTCGCACCTCCAGAAGGGCGAGACGGAGCCCGACAAGGAGATTCGCATCGGCCTGCGCGTCATCACCCAGCGGTCCGCGTCCAATGCGCTGCACTTTTATGTTTGTGCGTATGCGTGGTTGTGGTGTAGAGTGGCAGCACTGACGATGACCAGGCAAGGCAGAGGGCACCACGATCCAGGTCATGTGCCAGCTGCAGGAGTCCAAGGCCGACACGCCCTTTGAGAAGCAGCACGAGAACATCCAGCGCGGAGACATCATCGGCGTCATTGGCTTCCCCGGCCGGACGAGCCCCAAGAAGGGTGGCGAGGGCGAGCTGAGCATCTTTGCGCGCGAGGTCATCCTGCTCACCCCATGCCTGAGGATGTTGCCGACCGAGCACTTGTCAGTACGCCCACTGCATCTGCCAGGACATGCTAACATGATGCAGCGGCTACAAGGACCAGGAACAGCGCCACCGCAACCGCTACCTCGATCTGATCATGAACGACTCGACACGCAACACCTTCATCACCCGCTCCAAGATCGTCAAGTACGTGCGCAAGTACCTCGACGAGCGCGACTTCTTGGAGGTGCAGACGCCCATGATGAACAAGATCGCCGGCGGTGCCACGGCCAAGCCCTTCAAGACGTACCACAACGAGCTTGACATGGAGCTGTTTCTGCGTATTGCGCCTGAGCTGTACCTCAAGGAGCTGGTCGTAGGAGGTCTGGAGCGTGTGTACGAGATGGGCCGCCAGTTCCGCAACGAGGGCATCGACCTGACGCACAACCCCGAGTTCACCACCTGCGAGTTCTACATGGCCTACGCCGACTACAAGGACGTCATGGACATGACAGAGGAGATGGTCAGTGAGCTGGTCAAGGAGGTCACTGGCAGCTACGAGACGACTTTCCACACACAGAGCGGCGAGGAGTACAAGGTCAACTGGGCACGACCATGGCGCAAGGTCGAGATGATTCCCGCGCTCGAGGAGGCTGTTGGCGAGAAGTTCCCCCCAGCGAACGAGCTGCACACCGCTGAGACCAACGAGTTCCTTAAGCGCGTGCTCAAGAAGGTCAAGGTCGACTGCTCAGAACCCCGCACCAACGCGAGGATGATTGACAAGCTGGTCGGCGAGTTTATCGAGGAGACTGCCATCAACCCTACTTTCATCGTCGGTCACCCTGAGGTCATGTCGCCACTCGCCAAGTACCACCGCGACATTCCCGGGTGAGTCACTCCACGGAAATGGTTGATTATTTGCTAACATGGACAGTCTGTGCGAGCGGTTCGAGGCATTCGTTTGCAAGAAGGAGATTTGCAACGCCTACACCGAGTTGAACGACCCCTTCGACCAGCGCCTGCGATTTGTGAGTCGAATCCCACTACTGCTTCTACTTTTTACTGACGAAAAGATAGGAGGAGCAAGCGAACCAGAAGGACCAGGGTGACGAGGAGGCCCAGCTCATCGACGAGACTTTCTGCCAGTCTCTCGAGTACGGCCTACCACCCACCGGTGGCTGGGGCATGGGTATCGACCGACTGGTCATGTTCTTGACAGTGCGTAATACTCGTGGGCTAGATGAAACGCCTACTGACTTGTGCAGGACAACTACAGCATCAAGGAGGTGCTCACCTTCCCCTTCATGAAGGACGTGGTTGAGGAGAAGTCCAAGACCGCTGCAGAGGTCGTCGACGTTACACCCAAGCCTGAGGAGGGCATTCGTAAGTGCCATTGACAAGAGCACGCCTTTGTGTACAAGGCTAACGATTTATAGCACACAAATGATTATTGCATAGCATTGTTGGCGTATGAGACAGGATAGGGTGGGTTCATGAGACATGCTTCACAATCGGACGAAGCACCCAGATATGCATACATGCTTTGCTGGAAAGAAAAGCTTAGAAAACAACCATTCGCATGCTCAAATCACGCAGAATGTTTCCCTCTTTCGGCACCGTAAGGTTCATCAGCCTGTCCACTCTATGATACTAATACTTCGGCTTGAACGGCAGCGTCTGCATCTGCTTTACCGGGTCTGCCTGAATGTCAAACAACTTATACAGCCACTTCAAAATGATGAAGAAACTCGCCGGTTCGCCCATGTGCTTCACTCCTTCCACGAACCTCGCCTCCTTGGGCGCCCCATGCATCAACGCCAAATAATAATCATCAATCGGAAAAATCTCATCCTCGGTGCCATTCACCAGCAACAGCCTCGCACACTCCGGCCTATCCAACGTCCCGTCCTTCAACAGCGAAAACTTCTCCATTCCCTCACGCTTGAACGCCTCGACATCATCCCCGTATCCCCACTTCCACGCCAACGTATCCGCCAGATCAAACGGATACTCCAAATGATTCACCTCATCCAACCACCTGCGGTCGAACATATGATGACACCCACCCCCCAGCGCAACCACGCCCGCCAACCGCTCATGATGCGTGTGCGCCACGCGCATCGCATAATACCCGCCCGTACTAAACGCCCACATCGCCGTCTTCTTGCTGTCCAACCCTTCCTGCGCGTCGATCCAATCCAGCACACTACTCCACAAACGATCCGGTGAGGTAGGGTCGCTGGCGTTTGCGGGACAATCACCTGTTCCCGGGATTTCTAGCACGATAGTCGCGATCCCGACTTGGCGCCAGCCTTCCATCCACACGGCGAGTTCAGTGCGGTACCCATCTAGTCCCGTGAGGATTATGAGTGCCGGGACGGGCTTTGCGCTCTCGGGGACGAGGTGGTATACAGGAACGACATCCCCCTCCCCCTCTGCGCGATGCGTATGTGGAATCCTAACCTCGCGCACAGGATGGGGACGAAGAGATAGACCTTTTAGACAAACTTCCTTGCCGAGTGTCCACGCCTCCTTTTGCACATTGCTCCGCGGCGCAGGAAACCGACTTATCCTATACACCGCACTACTCCTCAAATAATACTCACTCGCTTTCTCCACATCCCCCTCTTTCTCCGCTTGCTCTGCAACCTTTTTCAATTTCTCCGCCGTGGGGAAGAAGGTCCGCGCGTATTCGTCCCAGTCATACGGCTCTTTTACGTCTCGTTGAGTCAGGGATGCGACGATGGGTAGGAAATCCGCAGCCGTGCCGAACATGAACGGGTACACGCCCATTTCTGCGGGTTTGCGCCATTTCGTGGCCCACAGCTGCGCAAAGGATGTGTGGTGCGCGGCGGGCGTGGACAGTTTCTTCTGGATGAAGAATTCATTGCCGGGAGCTGCCATTGTGGTTTGGTTTTGTGGAAATCGTCCGTCCTTTGGGGGTGGGGGGGGGGGGAATCTGATAGGCGAAAAGCGGAATTCTGAAAGTTTTTTTTTGGTTTGGCGAGATGAACAGTTTTATATTCGATTTATATATATAGATATATACTCTGAAGTGTCGCGTGTTTTTTTCGGTCGTCGTTTCGTTTCGTCCCGATGGTGTTTCGGATGTCGCATTCCAGGGTCCGCGATGCGGTGCGGGGAGCCGAAGGGCGAAACGTGCGGCTTTGTGTGTGTGTGCATCGCCGACAACGACATCTCAGGCGTAGATTTGGGGTTGTTGTGCGTGTCCGCTTGGAAATGCTCGCTTTGTGTAACATTGGTGGATGGAATGTGTTGGTGCGGCATGGAGACATGTACGGTATCGAGAGTTGGTGTGGGGACGAAACCGTGATAGTGCAGCCTGGAAGCATTCACAGCATCAAGAGTCGAGGTATGTTAGTGCAATCTGGAAACAATCAGAGCATCAAGAATCGGCGTGGGGGTTGAACTTTTGTATTCCTTGAAGATGCGCTGTTTGCGCCGCATGTTGGGTATCTTTCCTGCCGATATCTGATCCTAGATGCCTTCACGGGCACTTTCAATTCACCAAAAACTCCGAAAACAATTCTGCGATCTACCTGGATTGCCTTTAGTTGGTGATCTGCTTCGGAACCTCGTACTTGAAGCCCATGGGCCCCTTTGCAGCCTGGCGGTTGGCAACAGCCGTGCGAAGCGCGAAGAAGGTTCCACGGCTCAGATCGACAGGCTCGTGGATCGGGTGCACGAATGCCAGGCGCTCGAGGTTTGGAAAGCAATTGAGAATGTGGCTCCAGTCGTTTCCAGGGCTGACTTCAAGCAAGTCACGCTTGAAGACGCTGCCCAGCTCGGAGGTGTGGACCGGCGACATGACCAGCAGATGCTTGCAGAGCTCGCCGATGCGCTCGAGGCAGGCAACGACGTGGTCGGCGTGAACGCTGTTGACCTCGTGGTCGATCATAATGTACTCGAAAAGCTTCTTGTCCGCGATCGGCTTCGAGCCGTTGAAGAAGGGTAGGAGGTGGTGGATGGTCTCGGCGGTGAGAGGAAGGTAGACGTGGCCATCGTAGGTGACCTTGGCCCTGGCAAGAAGTGCGTCCAACTCAAGCCTGTCTGCAAGTGTGGAGCGGCGGATCATGGGACCTCGAGAGGCGAAGACACCGTCGGGGCCGAGGAACGATCTCTTTGGAGGTAGGCCACTGCAGCCGTCAAGGATAGGATTCTCTCTATCTCCCATTCCCAACATTGCTGCCATTTGGTCGGCGTGCTCGCGGCCGCCATAGAAGCCACCAGTAACCAGCGAACCTGCCCGCGGCCTGATGGGAATCGGCAACGGCCTGGAACCTAAGCAGAAGTTAGTAATGGCTTGATGCTGTAGCTTACCACTAGCTCTCAGGGCAGCGGAAGGCGTCAAGGTTCTGGGAAGACGCACCCTGACTGTTGTTGGCCATGATCGCAGATGATGGAGGCGAATGTGGTCGATTTGGTTTGTTCGTATACGAGAAAGATCTCTCTGATGGTCTTGTCAGCTTACAATGCTCGTATTCAGTCGCAAAACTGCTGGCACTGCTGCTCTCTGCGTGACAAGGTTAGTTGAGGTTGAGCCTGAAGAGTTGCTGAGGAGAGCGAGGCGAGTACGTCTTATATGAGCAAGTTAGCACGTCACTACCAGAGCAAACGAAGCTTCACCTCGAGTCTTTCAGGCAGCTATTCGGATCGGGAAATTGCGGAAATTAAAGTGGACGCAGTCGAGGTGAAGGAGAGTTGTGATGACTAACACGAGCGGTGTCGGAGCACATATGGATCTCTGGTATGAGCATAGAGTGTGAATCTTCTACCACGGTACCGGATAGTTGCTACGAGGTGTTTCCAGTTAGAGTAGTCATCTTGAGCATGACAAGCACGAGGGCGATAGCGGGAGCGGGAGCGGGTCGCTTCTAGGGGCTGCACGTGGGCCCGCAGATAGCATCCACTGGTTATAAGAATGCGCTTGAACTGTGTAATGCTCCATCTCTTTCACTCCAGCTCTTGACAGGTCCCAGTTGAGGTCGGAATAGTAGCGTGTCGCTTGGGTATTCCCCAAAGTCCACAAGGGACTCGAACAATAGGAAAAGATCGAGTCACTCCGTGCAAACCAGACTCAAAGTAGCTTTTCCGTAGAATTGTACCGCTGTGAGCCTCAATACCCCAAGGCGTCCCAAGATGAGGACGAACAATGGTAACATGCCTTAGTGCAAGCATGGCGGCCTCTTGCGGTATATGTGGCTGTATCATTTGCATGTGGGTCACAATGGCAAGGCAAAGACTTCAGGGATAGAGTGACGGGATCAAGTCAAAATGTTCAACCACAGCATGTGTGAAGTGGAAGAGGGCAAACACCGACCCACTAGCGTGGTAGCGAGCAGCAGGTTTAGCCGAGATCGGGCTGGCCCTTGCGCGGCTCCCTTTTCACGTTTGACGTGCGTCATAGCGCCAGCTCCCGGAGATGCCATGGGCGTGGGATGCGGGGCCTAGATAAACATCCCTGAGGTTTGTGCAGACACACCTTCACCGATATATTCGCATATCTTCCAATTGAATTTCCACTGCTTGGCCGCCTTCCTAGCTGTAGCCAGAAAACTTTTGCTTACTTGAAGACCTTGCCGTTGTTCAGCTAGCTAGCAATCTTCGAGGCGGGGTTCGTTATTATCTGATAATCAGTAAGCCGTGCTCCAGACTTTTGCAACAAAAGCAACAATATTCTTGCCGCCAAAGCACTGCTAAAGCTTCGGAGACCTGTTCTGACTGCCGCGCATGACATTGAAAGCTGTTGCGACACCCCACGCGTCTCATGCGCTTCACCGCCCCACGTATAAATCACTGACAAGCTCTGCCAGACTTTTGCCATAAACTACGAATTACGACCAACCACACGCATCATCGTAAAATCGCGTCGCAACCGCCCTCTCGACAGCATCCATACCGAATAAAACCCTTAGACGCTTGTCAAGACCGCAATTATGGTGCTCGGTGCAAGAAAACCCCCGTCCCGGAAGGGTACGTTCGCGCCTACCATGGCTATAACATATGGAGGAACAGGATGATAACTGTGTTAGGCTCCTTCGCGGACATGCCAACGGATTTGAAGGCTCAGATCGACCGGCTAGAGGAGCTTTTTATGGTTTCTACCGAAAAGCTGAAGCACATCTCAGACCACTTCGTCAGTGAGCTGAAGAAGGGCTTGTCGAAGGAGGGAGGCAGCATCGTGGGTCGCATCCAATTTAATAACGGGCACGATCGACTAATTTTGGCAGCCTATGATTCCTACCTGGTGTATGGCCTTCCCCGATGGCCACGAAAGGGGCAGCTACCTCGCGTTGGACATGGGCGGTACAAACTTGCGAGTCTGTGAGGTCACTCTGACAGAAGAGAAGGGTGAATTTGAGATCATTCAAT